>NW_025783124.1:0-42840 GCF_021130785.1 Homalodisca vitripennis | reverse complement strand
AAAAAAAAAACCCCTTTTTTTTTGGGGGGGGTTTAAAAATTTTTTTTTTTTATTTCCTGTTATAAATGTTTTTTATGTTGTTATCATTTCATTATATTCATGAGTTTTTCCTATTTCCAGTTCTAGTAGTTTTGTTGAATTATTAAAATTGTTAAACCCTAGCTTATTACTTTTGTTGTCTTCTCAAACTGTCAAAGAAAATGTTTCTGACAGTCCCATTATTAACTTATTTAGAACAAAATGCTAATAATGTAGATAACCTAATTAATTAAATATTGATTATTGAAACAGAAATTATTTTTAAATTTTACTAGTATATTTTTACATCATAAGACAAATAGTCTACATGTTTATTTTTTTTTAAACTAATTCTATTCCATGACAATTAATACATTGTGCTTTTGTTATCATTATCATTTAGTATTTTATTAATAAAACAGATTACTTAGAGGCATGCCAATGTTTACCTTCAGAAATTGTATCTAAGGCAACTTGTAGGATGCTTTAATCCAGTTTGGTATTTAAAAAGTGTTCTATTTTAAGTTTTTGTTCAGTTTCATGCTATTTTAAAGAAAAACATCCATCTCTTAGTTTCTATTTAGATCACTAAAGTGTTAGAATGACACAAAACTAATGTTATAGCACTGCCTATGGTTAAGTTAGTGAAAAATTTAAATAATTTTATAGACTATTCCAATAATGCATGTCTTTTGATAGAAAAGATTGGTAAATATAACACAAATTATTTAAATAGACAAGACAACAATGGTAACTTTCGATTATTTAGGACCTAAACAGTTATAGAGCTGGATTAAAATTTTCAACAAACATGTTTGAAAAATTCAAAGGGCCTTGGGTGTACAAGTTAATTTTAAAATTATCTATTTTCAAAGAGCAGACATAAAAATTTCATTTACCAGTGTTTTGTAAAACCGGACACAACATAAAATCCAACCTACAAGAAACAACCACAACTTTAGAATTATCTTACTTTACATCGATCAAACAAGCCCGCAAACAAACACTAACTTTCAATTTCTAAACATTTCAATTGAATTCAATTCAATACACAATACAAAATAGGAAAAGGAATAAACACTACAAACAGCTGTCTATGACAATAATATCAACCGTGTCTATCAACCTATCAGTTTGTGTGAGCCAGAGTTGGAGCTTCTCAATCCTCAATCTCGGTTGACACAAAGCGTAAAAACTGTAAATGTTATTAGGTGGGATTTGGAATTGGCTTTCCTTAAACTTGTTTCTCTATGTCACGTGAAACTAGGGAAAAATACAAATAACTAAACCTTGAGCTTGTTTAAAAAAAAACGTTGTATAAAGAAAATGTATTATAAAAATTCACCTTTATACACAAAACTAGAAAGCATGCTTACTTTCATATAAATTATTTCTCGTAATGTTACTTTTAGTATCATTTGTATTTCGAATAATAACTATTATATTATTAAAGCGTGAATTACACTTAGGTTGATGTACAAAGGGAGTCGTAATATCCCCTTAACATTATTTGTTTGTATCGACAAAGAATCAAATATTTTGTATTTATAAAACTACATAATATGTTTTGTTTCCCGTACACATATAATACAATAATACATTTGCATTATGTTGAACACTTCAAACAGTATTTGCATGACAATGAACCAAACATTACTTTTTCTATTAAAAAGAGAGGCCAACTAAACCTTACTCTGCCCTTCATCATGGGTCACTGAACTGTGCGAGTATATTATCAGGCAGAAGGTGAGTAAAGGAAACAGAGTTTCGGACATTTGCCATTGTTCAGTGATGCAATAAATCACTAACACAACTAAATAAGTTGAACAGATAACTACAAAATCTAACAGTAATTTGCGAATTTAACAAGTAGACAGCCTTGCAGAGAGATAACTTCTCATTCAAGATAACAAAGGATCCTTTATTTCATATGATTTTAGCTTGGAGATAAAAAATGGCGCGGTTAACTTTGTCGAGGACTTTGCAACAGTCAATATAAGGGACATCTACCTTAAAGCTATTAGAAAAAAGCGGACAGAATAAAATCTTCGGACACGCTATTTTGGATGTGGTAGAGCGCATATTTTGTAAGCCATGCTGTTCTGGAAACGAGAATCTATTTAATGAGCGGATTCAATCTGTTAACTACTATCTTTAAAAGATTTTTACAACTGGTGACTTGAATATGATCAGGTCATATTTGGGCTTGGTATTATGATATCATCTTTGAAAATTGGAAAGACATATCTGGATTTTTAGTAGATGGAAATGTTTCTTCCTGCAAGGTCTGACTGAAGAGACGTGCTAAAATTCCGCCAATGAGGTCGTTAAAGTGCCGCAAAACAATGTAAGGGATGCCATCAGGATCACAATCTTTGTGGAATGTCTAGAGCATCTATCTTACGTTTGAATTCCTTCGAATTGCACTGTATGAGTGTTAAAGACAGAATGTTGTCTTTAGTTGAAATGTTGGACTCAGATATAAAGGGCACAGAGTAACACGCTGGAAAAGTGTGGGGCAAAAAGGTTGCAGATCTCATGTGTTTTGGAAGTTTCTCCAATTACCAACCTTTATGGAGCGACATCAGTTCTTCTCAGGTTGTTAACATGGCTCCAATAGATTTTGGAGTTATTGGAAATAGTCTGTAAAACATGAGAGATAAAAGCGTTGTACTATCCAGTGGCAAGAGTCTTTGCAAGCAGTGTAGCTCTAGCAAAAGCTGTGTAGTCAATGTCGAATACAGTTCTTTGTAAGTCTTGTGCAATATTTTCTATTGCTTCATGGCGTTGCAGAACCAGCGGGGGGGAAGGAGATATTCGAATTTTATTAGAGGGTTTAATGGTCATCACTAGGGGTTGCCAAAATCATCGATGTATTGATTAAAGGCTTCTTCAGTACATATAATCGTTGTTAATCATTGGAATATTTTGTTTTAAACGAAGGAAGCTTCGATCTTAATTTTTTAATGTTACACTTGGGACTAACCTAAGCTGAGAAGACGTGCAGGGGAGTTAGGTCAACCTCCAAAGCGGGGTAGTGTGTATTGAACGTGTGACAACAAAAGACAGATCAGTGAGAGCCATAAAAATTAGAGACATTACTCTGCTGTTACAATCCTAGATTAGTTTACATATAATTTATTATTAGTTCTGACAAGTTGGTAGAGTTACGTGCATTTACCGCTAAGATAGAATTAGAAATAAGTTCGGTAATCTTAGACCTAATCCCATTTACATTCTGGTAATAAACCTTGCATTACGTACATGCATTACCGTTGGACGTGACTAGATTTTTGGGGCCTTATCGGTTTTAACAATAGTTGGGACGCCGCTCTTTTGCTTAATGGTGATGTTTTTTTCTCAGGGATCCAAGCGTGAATCTAGTTTACGACGAAGTATGTTCAGAGATTCAATTTCCTTAGGAGTTCGATCTCTGGAGAGTTTTACATCCTGAAGGCGAAGGTCTGCTGTTCGCAGGTAACCAGAACAGGAGAGAGGATGCCCAGTACAGATTCGTATCTTGTTCAGATTGAGAGGATACATTTTATGGGTCTGATTTTATTAAGGTATTTTTCTTTACTATAGATAAATGGATGTTTGTGCGTGCATGTGAGGATCTGATTTAGATGTAAGTTGTTGTATATTTGTGTAAAAGCTCTACAATAATTGAAATTAATAGTAGTTCTAAGAGCCCATAGTAGGTCGACTTCATGTGTTTGCTAAGATAGCAAAATAATTGTTGGAAAAACTTTAACAAAGGGTTAGGGGTCGCCTTTAAACCGTCACTGTGGTCAATGAAATATGTTTAAATTGGTTTGAATGGTTTTGCTACACATTTGTAATCAATTAAACATATATGCGATATCATAAACACACTAAAAATGTTAGTTATATCAATATAGAGATGTGAAATATCGTTATTTATCAATAACCTTTACCCAAAAAAACGTGGTTATTTGGTGTTACATTCCCGTAACATGTTAACCCAGCTGACCCACGCTCGGTATTAGCACCATGTTTTACTGAAAACTGACGTTTAGAGATGCAAATAAAAAGATTGCATGTCTGTGGCTATTTAGAAATAGTATACAAATATTAAACTAAGCCATTACACTACTTAATTTATGAGCAAACACTCAAATAATTATTGAATTTTATTTTTGTGAGGCCTTTCGTGTTCAAGGAACACATCATCAGACCCAAATAACATTTTTTCAGTTACGTGGGTCTGATGATGTGTTCCATGAACACGAAAGTCTCACAAAAATAAAAAAAAAATAATTATTTGCGTGTTTGTTTATAAATTAAAATATTATATTCATGCATCCAAGCGTGAACTAGTTTACGACAAGTAGTTCAGAGATTAAATTTCCCTTTAAAGGATTCGATCTCGGGAGATTTTTTACTCCTAAAGGGCGAAGGTTTTGCTGTTCGCAGAAACCCAAAGAACAGGAAAGGGGAAATTGCCCAGTACAAGATTCGTATTTTGTTCAATGAGAGGATACTTTTTAGGGGTCTATTTTATTAAGGTTTTTTTCTTTACTATAGATAAAGGGATTTTTGTGCGTGCATGGGGAGGATCTGTTTTTAGATGTAAGTTGTTGTATATTTGTGAAACCCGCTCTACAATAATTGAAATTAATAGTATTCTAAGGGGATTGTTTTTTTGGGAAAAAAATGAATTTTTTAAAGGGGTTTTTTTGGGTTTTAAAAGATTGGGGGGGGTTTTTTTTTTTTGTTATATTTAAAAAAAAAAATTTGATTTGGGGAAATATGGATTTTAAAGGGTTTTTTTTGGGAAAAGATTTAAGGGTTTTAATTGTTTTTGGGTTTAATTTAAAAAAATGGTTTTTTAAAATAAAAAAAATTTGGGGAAATTTAAAAAAATTTTTGTTTTTGGGGTTTTTTTAAAAAAATTTTTTTTAGGGGAAAATTTGTTAAATTTTATTTTATTTAAAAAAAGGGGATTTTTTGTTTTTTTTTTTAAAAGAAAAGGTCCAAAATTTAATTAGGGTTTTTAAATTTAGGGGAATTTTGTTTTTCTTTTTATAAAAAAAGGAAAAAAAAGGGTTTGGAAAATTTTTTTTTTTAAAATTTAAATTTTTAAATTTTTTAAAGGTTTTTTAAAAAAGGGTTTGACGTTTGTGATTTAAAAATTTGGGAAAAATTTTTTGGGTTTTTAAAAAAAAAAAAATTTATGTATTTTTTTTGTTTTAAAAAATTTTTAATTGGGGGGGAAATTCCAAAATTTTTAACTTACACAAAAATTTATTTTTGTTAATTTTGAAAAGGGAGTAAAAAGGGTTTGGTAAATTCCCTTAAGTTTATTGGGTTTTCGATACCCCCCTTTAAATGGCAGTTATTATTTTATAAAAAAGATAAAATACAATTAAAGGGTTTTTTAAAATGTTTTTGTAAAAAGAAATTAAAATTTTTGTTAAGTCCCAGTTTTGAAAATTTATTTTTTAAAAAATTTTTTGGGGGGGCCAAACCCTTAACCCCCCTTTTTTTAAAAAAAATTTATTTTAAAAGGAAAAGGGTTTAAAAAATAAAAGAAATATCCCTTCATTTTTTTAAAAACATCAATTTTTTAAAAAAATTAAAATTAAAAAATAATAATAAAAATTAAACATTTTTTCCAAATTTTTTTAAAGGAATTTAAAAATACCCATTTTAATGGGAAGTATCCCCCGTCCCATTAAAATTAAGGTTATAAATTTCAACTTTTTTTTATAAACCAAAATTTTTAAAAAATATTTTAAACAAAAGTAAAATTTTTTTTAATTTTAAAATTTTTAAAATTTAAAATTAAAAACCTTTTAAATTTTTCCCAAAATTTAACTTAAAAAAAAAAACCGAGAATTTTAAAATTTTTCCGTTGGGGTTTTTTTTAACGTTCGTTACCGTTCATTTGGTTTTAAAAAAAACCCACTAACTTAGAACAAATTGCCCCCCCTAAACCCATTTTTGTTTACCTGAAAAATTTTAAATTAATTTAACCTTTAAAACATTTTTTTTAAGGGAAACCCTTTTTAAATTATCATAACCCCCATCTTTGTTAAAAACCCCCTCCCCCTTAAAAAATTTACTATTGAAAAACCCATACCCAACATGGGCTTGGAACCCCGATTTTGATAAAATACAATTTGAACATACTCAAAAAATAATAGTGACCCTTGTAAAGTTTTATCTTTAATTTGGGAAAAAAGGGAAAAAGGAATTTGGTAACCAGCAGTCCATATAACTAGACAGGCAGGCAAAAAAAAACCTCGTGCGGGGTTTCAAGGCCGAAATTTCCTTTTTTTCCCCTTTCACTCCTCCACCTTTCGGGTGCTGTGAGTAATTTAAATCAGAAAGTGAGGTTGCCATTTTTGGGAAAATTTTATGGAAAAAAAATGGGGAAAATTTGAAAAAAAAAAAAAATTTAAATTTTTACAGTTTTTTAAAAAAAAAAAAAAAATTTAAAAAATTTTTTAAATTTAAATTTTTTCCCCATAAAAAAAAAAATTTTTAGAAAAAAAATAGGAAATTTTTTTTAAAATGTAAAATTTTACTAGTACTTAATTATGTCCCGACCATCTTGACGTAATTTTTTTAAATCCCCAAAAAGGTTGGAAAAAAAAAAAGGGGTTTTTAAAAAAAAGAACAATAAATAATTAAAAATTCATTCTGTTTTAAAAAAGGTTTTAAAAAGGTTTAAACATTATTATTTTAAGGACAACAGGGCAAAAAATGAAAAATTCCCAAAATCCTCAGAAAAAATAAACTCACCAGTAAAATACCATTAAAATACATTTTTTATATTTTCACTATGAAAAAAAGTAATACATAATTTTTATTTTAAGTTTTTTAATTCATAGGGGGAAAATTATTTTACATTTTGGGTTTTTAAAAATTTTTTAAAGGTTTTAAAAATTTTAATATTTTAAAATTGAAAAGTTTGATTGGTAGTATTTTCCTTAAAAAAAATTTGAATGGTTTTTTTTGATGTATTGTAGTTGATGTATTTTGTTAAGTTTTTAGGTATAAAGGATTTTTGTTAGTTTAAATAAAATTTATAGTATTTAATAAAAAAATTTTTAAATTTTTTTTTGGGTTTTTTTATAAATAAAAATTTAAATTATTTAATGTGTGTGTTTGAAATTAAAAAGAATTGGGTTTTAAATTAAAAATTTAAAATTTTTTTTAAAAAGGGGGAAAATTATTTTTATTCTTCAGTAAAAAGATGTAAAAAGAAAAAATAAAGGGAAGTTGCATAAAAATTACTTTGTATAGTATTGTTTTGTTATTTAAAATTTGGGGTATTTAAAATTTTTTATTTTTAAAAATGGTTATTAAGTAAGGGGGGGGTTTAAAAAGGGTAAGTTTTTGGATTTATATTGGTGAATTTTGAGGTTTGTAATAGGGTTTGAATTTTTGGGGGAAAATTTTAGGTTAAAAATTTTGTTTATTGTTTTGGGATTTTTTGGGGTTTTAAGTGTTTTTGTGTTTTATTAATTGTTTTTTATAAATGTTTTTTATTTTTTTGTAAAATTTTTATGTGGTGGAAATAGTTTTGTGTTATAATGTAGAAAAGGGGAGATTTTTTTTATTTTATGAAAATTGTTTGGTGGAAAAAAAAAATTTTTTTTTTTTAAAAATTATGTTTTATGGGTTTTTGGGGGTGTGAAGATTAATGATTAAAATGGGGGGTGTGGGGTTTTTGGGTTTTTTTGGGGTTAAAAAGGGTTTTTTAATATTTTTTAAAAAATGAATTTAAAAGGGTTTTTTGGGTTTTGGGAAATGATTTGGAGGTTTTTGGTTTTTAAAAATTTAGAATAAAAAATTTTGGTTTTTTTAAAAAGGAATTTTTTTTTGGGTAATGTTTTTTTTTTTTTGGGGGAAATTTGATTTTGGGTTTTTATGATTTGATTTCTTTTTCTTTCCAATCATTTTATTTTAAATTTAAAGGTTTTAAAGGTGTGAAATTTTTTTGGGGGTAAAATTTAAAATTTTTTTTATTTTAATTTTTTATAAAAAATTGTTATTTTTTTATGAAAATTTATTGGGTTTGAAATTTGTAAATTTTTTTTTTTAAGGGGGTTAAAAAATTTGAAAAAAATTTTTGGGTTTAAAATTTATAAATAAAGGGATTAAAGAATGGGATTTGGGGGTAGGGTGAAAAAATTTTAAAATTGTGTTTATTTTAAAATTTTTTAAAAATTTTTAAAGAAAAAGGTTTTAAAAAAAGATAATTTTTTAAATTTTTTGGGTTTTTGGGGGTTAAAATTAAATTTTTGGGGATAAATTTTAAAAATTTAAATTATTATTTTTTATTTAAAATTGGTTTATTTTTTTTTAAAATTTTGTTTTTTTTTTTTAGGGGTTTAAATTTTTTTTTTTTTAAAAAAATTTTTAAGGTTAAAAAATTTGAGGTTTGTTGTGTTTTTTTTTAATAATTTTTGGTTAAGAGAGGTTTAAAAAAAAATTTATTAAATGAAAAATTTAATTTTTTAATAATAAAAAAATTTTTATTTAATTTTGAAAGTTTAAATTTTAAATTTTAAAAAAAAATTTGATTAGGGGAAATTTATAAAAATTGTGTTAAATTTTATGGGTTGGTTTTTTAGTGAAGTTAATTTTAAAATTTGGGGGTTTTGGTAAAAAAAATTTGTTGTTCCCCTTTTATTTAGTAATGCAAGAAGTTAGGCGTTATTTTTTAAAAGGAAAGAGGGAAGTAGTGTAAAAATTTAAAAATGGTTTTGTTTTTTTTTGGAAAAATGTTTGTAATGAAAATTTTAAGAAATTTTTATAAAGGGGAAATATTGATGGGTTGTATTGTGGTTTATTTTGATTTTTATTTTTAAAAAATTTTTTTAAAAATCAAAAAATTTTTGTTTTTATAAAAAAAAATATAAAATTTTTTTTATTTTTAAATGTTTTGTTTAAGAAAATTTAATTGTTTTTTATATTTTTTTCCCCTTATTAATTTGTTATTTGTAAATAAAGAAAATTTTTTCCCGGGGAAATAAAAAATTAAAAAAAATTTTTTTATTTTTGTGTGTATGTTGAAAAATTTTACGTTTAAAAAGGGGTTTGGAATTTTTGGTATCAAAAAAAATTAGAAAAATTTAAAAATTTTGGATTGAAATTTTTTGGTTTTTTAAAAAAAAAAAATTTTAAAATTTTAAAGAAAAAATTTTTTTTTTTTTGGGTTTTGGGAAATTTTTGGGGTAAAAATTTTTTGTTTTGATTAAAAGGGGTAAGGGGGGAAAAAAATTTTTTTAAATTTTTTTTTAAAATTTTTTTAAAATTTTTTTTAATTTTTTTTTTAAAAAAAAATTTGGTTAAGTTGTTTTTTAAAAATAAAAATGTTAAAAAAAAATTTTTTTTTAATTTTTTTTTTAGAAAAAAATGTAAAAAATTTGGGTTTATTTTTTTTGGGTTTTTTTTTTTTTTTATTGTATGTTTTATAAATTTTTTTGTTTGTTAGTTTAAATTTTGTAGGTTTAATTTTTGATGGGGGGTTTTAAGGTGATTTATTTTTTTGGAAATAGAGAGTGAGTTTGAAACCACCCAGAATTGTGTAAATATTAGAAAGTAAGATTGGTTATAAATTTTTGTTTTAGGCTCACCCTTACCAAAGGTTAAATGATTTGGGAAATTTGTTTTCTCTAAAATACCTTTTTGATAAAAAGTTTTGGTTAAATTTGATTGGTTTAAAAAAATTTTGGGTTTTTGGGCAATTAGTATGGAATTGGGGGTGTAAAATTGGTGGGGGGGGTAAAGATAAACTTTTTTGGTATCAATAAAACCCCCTTTATTCCGAGGATTTTGGGTTTTGGATAAAATTGAAAGTTGTTTAATATTTTTTTTTATAAATATTGTGTTTATAGGGATTAACCTGAAGAGAATCCTATTTTTGAATTTTTGTTAAGATTTTATTTGTAGTGAAATGAATAAAGGGGTTTAATAAGATGGAATATGATGTGGGGAAATTGTTTTGGTGGGATTTGGAAAAATTTATTAAAAAATTTTATATGTAAATTGTATGTTTTTTAGTTTTGGGTATTTTTTTCCAACAAAAAATTAAAAAGGGAAAAAAAGTAAAATTTGATAAAATTTTTAAAAATTAAGTTTGATTTTGGTTTTTTTAAAAAAGGTTTTTTGAATTTAAAAGTTGTTTTGATTTTAATTGAAAGTTGTTTTTTTTATTTAAAAAAAAATAAAAAAAAAATAAAAGTTTAGTTAAATTTAAATGGTTTAAAATTTGAAAAAATGAAACAAAATTGGTTTGTTTTGGTTGTTTGTTTTAAAATTTTGTTGTTTTTTGATTTTTTTGGTTTGTTTTTGGGTTTTTTTGGGTGTGGTTTGGGAAATTTAAAAAGGGGTATTTTAAAATTATTTTGTATGAATTGTTAAAATTTTTTGAAAATTTGGGTAGGGGTGTGTTGTGTGGGTGTATGGGTGTGAAAGGAAAGGGAATAGTTGGGGGAAATTGGTGATGTAGGGAAAAAGGGTAAAGAGTTTAAGTTTATGTGGAGAAAAAAGAAGGGTTTGTAAAATTAATAATTTAATTTAGAGATTTAAAATAAAATAATAAAGAAAAGAAGTATTTTATAAAAATGTGAAAAGTTTCAAAAAGGATGAAAAAAAAAGAGTGTAAATTAAAGATCCTGAAGCCCTCTTGTTTAAAAGACGTTAGGGAACAATTTTTTTTATATAGCGTAAATCCTTTTTTACAAGACCTTTTTTTTCGTTATATTTTAGTAATTATTTTTTTTTAACTACTTTTAAGTTGTTTGAAATTGTAAAAATATTTTTCTCAAAAACTTTTTTTTTTTAAATTTTCAACGTCCTATACTTTTTCTGAACATACTTATATTAAATGTTGTCATATTCATATCTGTTGATGAAAGAACTCTCAATACTTTATAAGTAAACAAGCTACTTAAGTCAGATAATTCTTTAGAACAGTTAACTTCCATGGAATTTAAATTACAATTACTTACTGAACTTTCAAAAATTTAAAAAATATACAAATTTGAAATTTCTAGCTGGGGTGGTAAATAATTTCTATTGATTATTAAAAGATTGTCTATAAACATGTCATTTATAACGGGAACCCAAATTATTTTTGATACTAATTATACAGCTAAAGAAAAATAAAGAGCAGGCTAGTTTCCCGACCTTGCTACTCATAGCGTGAAATTTCCTGCCCAACCCCAAATTTTTTCATATTAAAAATATTGAACCTACTATGACTATCTTTTTCAAGAAATATACATTTTTGGTTTAAATTTTTAAAAACCCTTAATTTTTTGAAATCATAGCAGATGACACCTAAAAAAAAAAGTTCACAATGTGGTATGGCTATCTTAACTATTTTTTTTTGTGCAATAACTATCTACATAGACAGGACGGCCCGGGGGAATGATTGAAATCTTAAAGGCGCAACCCTATGTCAGATTGCTACCATTTTTAAAAAGGTTTTTAATTAGAAAATAATGCTACATACCATACTTCATAAGCTTTATTCATCAAATACTATTCAAATGCTCCTTTTCTTGTATGATTACAAAACTTTCTTCTTTCAAAATAGGGGCCGTTTAAATGTTTAATATTTATCAAATTTCAACAAAACCATTTTTGTAATGAACAAAGCTTATAAAGATGGTATGTGAATATTGATTCAGCCCATTTTCACCTTCCTCTTAGACAGCATATGAAATCAACACTGTCACAAGATTGACTCCTAAATCTGGAGTCTTTTTTCACAAGAGACCCAAACAAGATGGTGGAGAAAATTCTAATTAACTAATTTTGTTGGTTATATGTTGAGACACCTACTACAACATATAATTAATCTTTTTAAGAGGCTAGCTTTTGGTGGGAAGGGTTGATTCAATAGAATGTTAGTTCACCTTGAGAAAATGAAAATACATCTTCACCAAATTTACACATATTTTGTATTCGGGTGACTGATGTCAAAACGCGTGAATTCTTTTTGACCCTCTTCTTCAACGTTTTTTGGTAACATGACCCCAGGAGTCAATTTTTGTACAAACTTGGGGATTTCAACGAAGGTAAAAATGGACGGGACTAACTTTTCACAATGAACAACATTTCCCCCACCATAGCTATGTTAATGGGTATGGTTTTATTTTCTTATAATAAAGACCTCTAAAGTGATAATCATATTGACCTAGGCTTACATTAAAGATTTCCATCCACTCCCTATGCCCCCCCCTCAATTAGGAATATAATGTTAAAAAAATAGATTTACAAATTTTGTACATTTTTATTTTTAACTTTTTAAAATTTTTGATTACGTGTTTCCATACATTTACGCTTTTTCCCGTATTTTTTTCCTCAACTCCACAGTAAAAACCGGTTTCACTCTGAGCCTATTAAGAAACTATTGTGTATGCTCTGGTAAGTTTACCGGGGTTTTTTTAAAACAGAATGTTAGAACAAAAGTTTTGCTATCGGAAATTGATAATATAGAGAAAAACCCCCCTACATGGCTTGACAATTGCCCTTTGGGGTATCCTTTGTTTTGCCCGATTATCATTGCTTAAAAAATAAATTAAAATATTAAACAAAAATTAAAAAAAAATTTTAAAAAATTTTTAAACTTTGGCTCTTTCAGTCCAATAATTTTTATAAATGCGAAAGAGCCTTTGTTGTTCTTTTTATTTTCACGCAAAACTTTTTTGACAGATTGTACGAATTTTTACATGGACATTCTTAGGGTCCCGGGAGAATATAAGGCTATTCTTTTTTGGGAAAATTTCCTCTGGGCAACACCCCATTTGTCTTTAAAGTAAAAAAAAAAATCTTGATCCTAAGGGGGTGTGAAAGGCCTTTTATATGAAATCTTTCTGATAAACATTGCTTTATGACACAACCCATATGTTAATTAATTTAACCGATTCATTCCCTTTAAATTTTTAAAGAGTGAAAGCCATAACGAAACTTCTTTTTTTTACATTGTGGCAACAAGGTAAACAAATTTAAAAAATTTTTTGGGACTTTACCCATTCGGACGTAGGCCTATAAATTGAAATGTTACAGAAAGGGATTAAATTTTGTTTCCCTAAAACTTGGGAACAAGTGCAATCAAAAACAATCACAACCTAAATTAATTATAATGACAGAATATGTCAGGGGACATCACATCCATTTCTTACTGTTAGGTAAAAATACGAAAAATTTTAGACGGGGCCAAGGAAATAGTAGACTTTAAACGAACAGGGAGGGGAAGCAAGAACATTTATATACTGCCCCCATGTATCATATTCATATACGGATTCAACTGTCATAAGGCAAGTAATTGAAATGTGTTAAGTATTATTTTTATTTTTTATTTTCAATAAAAATTATAAGTATAAAAACCCTTTACCCATGTTTGAATCCAACCTTATTACAAAATTATAAAATATCCTAATAATTGTTTCTTCAGGCAAAAATAGAAAACCCCAATTTGGTTTGGGAAAAACAATTGTTTTAATAAAAGGGGAAAAAACCTAAAAACATTATTAATTTTGCCAATTTTGGTCCTCTTAATAAGGGGAAATTGAGAAATAATAGCTGATAATTTTATATAAAACTTCTTTTTTGGATTCCTCTAAAAAGGTTAAAAATAGTTGTGTTACTTTAAATCATCGGAACTATTCATCAAAACGGAATTAGCAACCTTTTTAAAAAATTTGAGCGTTTTTCATAACACCTCCCTGAAGTAGATCCAAAAAAAATAAGAAAAATAACAAAGTCAAAAAATGAAAAAAAAAATATTTTTGGGGCACTCTTGCAGAGAAAAAAACCCACCAAAGGATTAATAACAAAAAACAATGCATAACAGAAAAATATATTGTTTTCCTGAATCAAGGGATGCTCTTAAGCCCACCCGCTTGGGTGAAATTTATGAAAAATATCATTACAAAAAGGGCCTGGCTTTTTTTTTTTTTTGTTATTTACATAATTTGTTTAAAAAAAAAAATTAAAAAAATTTTTAATATTAAAGTTTTATCGCAAGAAATTAATATTCTAATCTAAAAGAAAAGGGTTCAATTTTCTCGGTTTTTGGTGATTAAAAAACAGTACATTTGCCACAACCTAGGCTTGCGATGATATCGCGCAGTGTAGCGGGTACGGCGGTTATCGCAAAAAAACCAGTTTAAGCAACTCGAGCGTGGCCCTGGTTTGGGGTGTTGACCGCTGAGCGATCCGTCCTTGCAAGCGGGCCCGCCTCCCCGGGCCTTGGGGGTGGTTCGGAAGCCCTTTTAAGCCGTTGGTCCCCGGGTTTGTTAATAGGCTTCTTACCCTAACTTCGCCTGGTAAAATAAGACATTTTTTTACTTTTATTTTACATTATAATCAGCTGAGAATTTTGGGCTGACCATAAAATCATACAGAGGAGAATGGCTGCGCATGGCCATTTAACATATATTTTTAAAAGCAGAAAACTCTCCGGGTTTGATGTTCAATTTAACAATCTAAATGTTAAAGGAAATTTCACAGAACTTTGGGTTTTAAACAGCAAATGTTACAGAAGGGTATTTTATTTACAAATACAATAATACCACAGTACCCCCAGATTTTAACCACCCAGTAAGAAATGCTTGCTAGCCACCAACAAAAATTGGTTTCTAAGCAGCAATTTACTAACAGCATTTGTAATTTGTATTTTAAACCAATAGACCCCCAACAGCAATTTTACCCATAACAAATGTGTATCAACTCCACCAGATTCCCCCAGGATTTTATTAATAACAAAATTAGACTATGAAATATTTGGAAACATATTTTACTAAAAACAAAAACTTTTAACATTTATTTTTTTTTCTTTTTTAACTTTTTAACCTCTTTTTTTAGTTCTTCAATATTTCATCAGAAACTTATTTACTGTAGCAGATGGACCTTCAGCAAGTTTCATCAGGGGGGTTCAAAAGCTTTATTTCCTTTTCGGGCGACCTTTTTTGCTTCTTGTTGTTTTTTTTCTTTCATTTTCATTTTTTCTCTTTTTTCCGCTGTTACCCCAAAGGAAAGTACTGTCCAGACCCCCCAAAAATTAATCCATTTTGCTCAAAGGCTGAGGAGGGGAAGGGTGTTAGGGTTTTTCTTTTTTTTTCTTGTTCTTCGGTTGCTTTCTCTTGCTGAATTTTTATTCACAATTTTGGTAGGAACCTTTCCCAATTCCATTGCCATTTTAGGAAATCTTTGGCCAGTTCCCCTGTACATTAGCCTTTAATGTTGAAATTTGGGGGGATATTGTTCATATGTCCTTTAAAAATCTGTCGTACCTAAAAAAGGAGAAGAAATATTTAAAAAATTGTGTTTTCCATACAAAGTTAACTTCAAATTTATAGTTTTGAAATTATATTGTAATACAAGAAAGTTTTAGATATTTTTTTTTAAAAAAATTTTACAACATTCGTAGCTTTTCAATGTCAACCTAAGTGTCGGAAAATTTTAAGGTTTATTTATGCAAGGTTTATTAATGAAAACTGAAAACCCAAATAAGAAGCAAAATAGAGTTTTACACAGTTTTTTGTTCAAAAGAAATATTTTTCGTTTAAATAATGGATTTTTAAAGTCAAGTTTCGTGACAGGTTCAAAACTTTATTTCTCTTTTCTTTGCGACCCTTTATTTGCTTGTTGTTTTTTTTTTTCTTTCATTTCATTCTTTTCTTTTAAATATCTTTTATTTAAGGCTATGTTAAAAAATAAAATTTACTTGAAAAAATAGACATATAAGAAGACTCTTGAGCCATATTATATCTAGTTGTTAAAAAAAAAACTATACCATATATGGAACTGACTAAACTACTAAACAAGGATCGTATGTGCATTATGATAAAAAGAATGTACAAACGAATTTGATAACGGGCGGACTGTGTTAATTGTGTTTGGGTCGAACTTTTGGTTTAAAAAAAATTTTTTGGAATGCTAAGGAAATAAAACAATAAACAGAACTATGCAAAATTTAAAATTTACATGCCCATGATGCAGTCTTCCACTTTCTTTTAGTTTTGCTCCTAAAGAGTAATACTACTTGGGTTCATTCTCTAGGGACTTCATCCCTTTTTGTCTACAAATCAGGGAAATAAATTAATATCTTTGAGTGGCAGTTCATTTGCAATTGAAATTAACATTTTTTTAATGTATTGGGGGTTTCACACCTAAGAACAGAGTATATAAAAACTTACTTTCACAAAAAAAAAATTTTAAAAAAAAACTGAAAACAAATAAGACATTAAAAAAATGTGACAGTTAAAATTTTGTTAACTTTAGATATCAACGTAGTTTTTTTTTAGTTTAAAAAAAATTAAAAAAAAAAAATATTCAAAGAAAAGTCCTTTTAAATACAAAAATTTTTCCGACCTCTTCCTTAAATTCCGAACAAATTGGGCATCAGGCCTGAACCGGGGAAATAAAAAATTAACAACATATTTTTAAATCTTTGATAAAAAGAAATAAAAGATTTAGCTGGAAAACTAAAAAATTTTAAAATGAAAATGCCAAAGTCGTTCCAAAGAAATTTTGATACTTCTTGTATGATATAAAATAAAAAAAAAAAGGTAAGGCTGAAAATTTTTTTTTGATATTTTAAGGAAAAGAAATTTTTTTTTCCAATCTGTGGAATTTCGTAAAGCTTATTTTTTTCGATGGAAATGTCCAAAACAATCATATTTTTTTAATTTTATGGTAACAAATTACACATTAAAAGGGAAACAACTGAATCACATGTTCGGTTTCAATTCTGATGTAAACAGCTTATTAGGACCAAACTCAAATCTTCATTCATGCCACTACTGAAAGTTTTTTTGTTGGGATTCAGATTTGTACCATTCATAACGATTATATACTTTTTTTATTATTTATCGTACATTTATATGTATTTTAAAAGCAAAAGGGTTTTTAGACACGGTACTACATAAAATAAAGAAAAAAATTTTAACTTTTTCTTTAAAAAAATTGAATCTCTATCATGCACATAGATATAGCACTAATTAGTGCCAATAATGTTGTGGAAAAATTATTTCGTATACTTTTTTTGGGAAAAAACTAATAGTAGAAAATTGAAAAACACAAAAAGAGTTAGTATCAGAAGATGAAAATTTTGATGTGATTGAAAGTTCCCAAAAGGGCGTTTTGATAAGTGCTAGGTTTATGCATTGTTATGTTACTTTTGCTCATTTATTAAATAAATTTAAAAAGTGGTTTTTTTCCATTATTTTAAATAATTGTAAAAAGTTTTGATAAATTTTGTTTACAGGTTTTTAAATTTGCTTTAATCCATCCAATACCTCTTATAAATGGGCCCTAGTCCCAGGATACTTGGTTTACATTAGGAAAAGTTTAAAAAACTATCTGCTGGGTGCAAAAGTGACTATCAGACAAACGAATCACCTTTGATTACAAATGTTCAAACATTAAATAAATATGTTTGACCTCTAGATATTCATTATTTAATAATTGCCAGTTTTTTTATTTTACAGAATAACAATCAGTCCTAGATTTTTACAACTTACCCTCTGATCATGTTGGGCATTTGGGCCGGATCTGAGTTGGGGAAAGTCCCAAATTTGGAAATGGTCCAACCATCATGATGGCTTCGGTGCACTTCCCCCACTTCGGGCAAAAAAAAAAAGCATCCCTCGAGGTAGTATCCAAATTCAAGCTCAGATCACGTAGCCTTAAAGGTTATCTTCAATTTTGGGAACAACTATAACATTTTAAACGGTAACCTAAGCAAACCTAGCCTACTTATTTTTATAAAAAATTCCTGGTTATTATTTCCATTCCCAACTTCATTGCCTACACGAAATCACCTCGGCTGTTATTTATTACCGAGTAACCTAAAACCAATCGTTTTGAGAGCACCAAATCATTCAGTTCAGATATTACTAAATTTAAAACATATCCCTTTACAGGTTACCACTGAATAACCTGTAACTGAAACAAATACGCTTCATCTACATGGCCCAAGTAAAATAGCTATTGGGCTCATTTTTTGCTGGCAGAGAAGATAACGGACCCGGGTTTTTATCGCTTGTTACAACCATTGATAGTTATCAACATATCTAAAATACTAAATTAAAGTCACATGTTTAAAATTTAAAGTTAATGGGAACCATAACCATTAATGGAACAATAAAATTAAAACAGACGGTGATAGGAATTATTACATTTAAATTTAATAAAACTTAAAACAAACAAATATCTTAAAACAAAAAAAAAGGACCGGTGGGGTACATAAGTGGACCCGGGTTTTTTTATTGAAAGTCAAATCAAATAAAATCTCATTTACAAATTTTCATAGAAAATGTTATTCTCAATAAACAATGTTAAATTTTAAAATTTACAAAATAAAAAAATTGAATTGAGAGCTTATTCAAGTTTTCCCATGTTCTTGTTTTCTTCCACTTAAAAGGTTGGTCCCCCACCACTACCGCCATCTTAGTTTTTTTTGGGCCCGGGCCTTTTTTTAGCGGGTTTAAATTTTTGGTTTAATTTTTCCCCCTAGGGGATAAATTTTTGGGGGAGTTTTTCAGCTGTGATTTTTTGTAACGTTTAATCTTTTCCCCCGAGGGATTATTCAGGTTATTAAGAATATCCGATACAATTTTGCATTTCAAACCGACTTAATCGAAATAAAAACCAAAAGGAATATGTTCAAAACAATCATTTTTTTTAAAAAGAATTTACTGAAAACAAATTATTATAACCAAAAAAAATGAAACGAATATTATCAAAACCTCTCCTTACTATTAATTTTTTGAACTAAAATGCGTTTGAACAGTTTACTTTAAAAAGTAAAAAGTAAGTAAATTTAATTTCGTTTTTTTTTAAAAAACCCTCCCATAAACCTTAATTAAAAATTTTAAAAAAATTTTAAAACTAAACGTATTTTTTTCGGCCAAAATTTTTTTGGGGGAAAAAATTAAAAAATTAATTAAATATTTTCCTTTATTAAGATATTAGGGTTACTAATAAAACTGGTTTTTTTTCCCCCTTTTTATCCAAAACGCCCCTTTCGATTCCTCTTTTATAAAAATTTCAGTTTTTTGGGTGAACATCTGCCCCGACTGTTGAATTTGCAAAACCAATAATTTTTTTTTTAAAAAAAGCTTTTCCAAGTCCGGCCTTTCCCAATTTTTTTTACCAACCCCCTTTTTTTTTTGCGACCCAAAAGCCTGAAAACCCCTTTTCTTGTTCAAAAGGGGTTTTGGAAAATTTTTTCCTGCTTTTAAAAAAGTGGACCCGGCCCGATTCCCCTTTTTCTGCTACCCTTATAAATCATTTTTTAAAAAAATGGTTTGTTTTTTAAAATCCCCCCAACTTCTAAAAATTTTTGTATTAAAAAAATTAAAAAAAAAAACTTTTTAAAGGGAAAATAGGTTTGTTGGTTTTTAAATTTTAATTTTAAATCCCTTTTCAATTGAGTTTTTTTTTTGTCCTTTCCCCTTTTTTTTAAAAAAAAAAAATTAACCCCTTTTTAATAAACAAAAACCCTTAAAAAACCCAAAAAAAACCAAAAAACAAAAAGAAAATTTTAAAAGAATTTTAAAAAAATAAAAAGAAAATCATAAAACCCCAAATTTTTAAAAAAATTTTTTTTTTTTTTTTTTTTTTTTTTTTAACTGGTTTTTTTGCACCCCAATTTTTTACAAAAATTTTAATTTTTTTGTTTTTTACATCTTTATTTATTACCAGTTTTTAGTTTTTTAACTAACTTTTTCCCCCAAAACAGAGGAAGGAAATTTTTTTTAAAAAAGTTTTGGCAATGACCGAAATTTTTTCAACCTTTTCTTTTTATTAAAAAAAACTCAAAAGAAAGTATTCGCAAAACGCCCGAAACCCTTCTGTCAGAGCCCAATTTTCGGGGGAACCATCCGGGAATAGGTGATTTTTCCCCTGTTTTTGGGAATTTTTTCTCTGTGCAACCTTTCTATTAAAAATTTTTAAATATGACTCAGAAATTTTCTTTTACTTTTTTTAGTATTCCAATTTTTTAAAAATTTTTCAAAAAACTTTCAAAAAAATTTGGGTTTTTGTTTCATTTTTTAAAAAGGGGTTTTAAACCAAATGTTCTACACGTTTTTTATTTTTGCCCTTTTTAAAAAAATTTTTTTTTTTTCCCCCTGAAATCTCCAAAAAAAAAAAATAAATTTTTTTAAAAAAACACAGGGAAAACACAAAAAACTTTCCCTTTAAAGCAATCAAAAAACAAAAAAAAAGATTAACCAAAAAGACACATGAAAAATTGTAGAATGTCCCCCCCTTTTTTTTGAAAAAATTTGAAAATTAAAACTAAAAAAATTTTTTTTTTTGACTATGGGTTTAAAAATTTAGGAAATTTTTTTCCGGATTAAAAAAAATGGGGTTTTTAAAAACAAATTAAAAAATCGGGTCACTAAAGTTTTTGAAAAAAAAAAAATTAAAGAAGATTAAAAAAAAATAATAGTACGATTAATAGTTACATTTGATGTTTTTTAAATTTTTTTTTATTTTAAAAAAAATAAAAGTTTTTGAAAACCCCAATTTTTTTTAGAAAAATTTATTTTTTTTAGAGATTTAAATGGAATTTAGTAAGCTGTAAAAAAAATAAGTTTAACCCTTATGAAAATTTTTTTTTTTTCCAAAAACTCTTTAATTTTTTTGGAAATCAAACCCCAGGTTCCAAAACCCCTTTTTTTTAGTGGGAGGCTTCAAAGGGAAACTTTTTAGTTTTTTTCATTTGTAAAAAATTATAAAATAAAGAAATTTGAATTTTTTTTGGCAAAAAGGTAAATTAATTTCTTTCTTTTCCCCAAAAATTTTTTCCCTCATTAAAAATAAAAATTTTAAAAAAAAAAACATTTTTTTGGGTTGGGCTCCTAAAATTTTTAATTTAAATTTTTTAAAAAAGGGGCCCCCAAAAAAGGGGAAAAAAAGGCAACAAGAAAAAGGAAAGGGTTTAAACCGGGAAAAAAGGGGAAAAATGGAAAAGGGAAAAAAAAAAAATTAAAAAGGGGCCCAAAAAAAATTTTTAAAAAAAGCCAAAGAAAAAAACTTTTAAAGATGAGTTTAAACATTTTACCCAAAAGTTTTTAAAAAAAACAGCCCCCTTTTGGGGTTTTCCCCCCCTTTTTCACCCCCCCCCTTTAAAACCCCCCCCCAAAAAAAAATTTTTCCCCCCCGGGAAAAAAAAGAAGAAAAAAATTTAAAAAAATTTTTTTTCCCTTTTCCCCCCCCTTTTTTTTTGGAAAAAAAACCCCCTCTTAAAAATTACCCTCCCTTATTTTTTTCCCCTTTTTTAAAAAAAACATTTTTAAAAAAAAATTAACTAAAAAATTTGGTTTTTTCCCTTTTCTCTTTTTTAAAACCCCCCCCCTCTTCCTTTTTTTGGAAAAAATTTCCCCTTTTCTCCCTTTTAAAAAAGGGGTTTTGGCCCCCCCTTTTTCCCCACCTTTTCCATTTTTTAACCCCCCCCTTTCCCCTTTTTAAAAAATTTTTTCCCTGGGGAATTCCCGGGTTTAAAAACCCCCTTTTGATCCCTTTATTTTTAAAAAAAGGGCCCCCAACCCGGGAAAAAGGCCCCTTTTTCCCCCCCATCCCCCCTTTTTTTTTAAACCCCTTTTTTTTCCCCGGGAAAAAATTTTTTCCTCCAAAAAAAGGAAAACCCCCGGGGTTTTTTTTTTTTCCCCCCCCCGATTTTTTTTTAGCCAAAATTTTTTTCTTAAAAAATTTTTTTTTAAAATTTTTTAATCCTTTCCCCAAAAAAAAGGGGCCCCCAAATTTTTTTTTAAAAAAAAAAATTTTGGGTTTTTTAAAAAAATTTCCCCCCCCCCAAAAACCCCCTTTTTTTCCCCCCTTTGAAAACAAAATCCCCTTTTTGGGCAATTTGGGAAAAAAAAAAAATTTTTCCCCCCCCCCCCCTTTTTTCTTCCAATGTTTAAAAATTTCTTTTTTTTTTTTCCCACGAAAAAACCCCCCCTTTTTTTCCCCCCCCTTTACCCCCCCCATTTTTTTTTTTTGGGGAAAACCCCTTTTTTTTAAAAAAAAAATTTTCCTTGCTCACCCCCCCCCCCTTTCAAAAAGGGGGTTCCCCCCCCCCCCCCCCTCCGGTCCCCTTGGGGGGGGCCCCCCGGCCCCCCCTTTGAATTTTCCCGTTTCCCCTTTTTATTTCCCCCCTGGGGATTTGCCCCAAAAACCCCCTCAAACCCTCTCCCGAAAAAATTTCCCCCTTTTCCCCCCCTTTACCCCCCCACTTTCCCCCCCCCCCCCTTTTTCCAGTTTTTAAAACCCCAACCCCAATTTTTTTCCCCCCCCCCCCCCTTTTTTTTTTCCCCCTTTTTGATTTTTCCCCTTTAACCTTTTTTTTACCCCCCTTTAAAAAAATTTTTTTAAAACCCCCCCGAAACTTTTTTTTTTTATTTTTTTTAAAAATTTTTTCTGCTAAACCCCTTTTTTACCCGAAAAAAAAATTTTTTTTTTTTCCCCCCCTTTAAAAAAACCTTTTAAATTTTCCCCCCCTTTTTTTTTTGTTTCTTTTTTTTTCCCCCGTTTTTCCCCCCAAAAATTTTTCTTTTTAAATTTTTTTTTCCCCCATTTTAAAAACTTTTCCCCCTTTTTTAAAATTTTTTTTTTTCAAATAAAAATTTTGTTTTCCCCGCTTTTTTGGGGCCCCCCCCCCCCCCCCCTTTTTTTTTCCCCCCCCCCCCCAAAAAAAAAAATTTTTCCCCCTTTTTTTTTGGAAAAAACCCCCCCCCCCCCCAATTTAAAAAAAAAAATTTCTTTTCCGCCCCCAAAAAAACTTTTTTTAAATTTTTTTTTTAAAACCCCCCGGGGAATTTTAATTTCCCCTTTTTTTAAAAAAAAAAGTTTTAAAAAAAAATTTCCCCTTCCCCCCTTTTTTTTTTGTTTTCCCCCCTTTTTTTTTTTTTTTGGTTTTTAAAAAAAAGGTTAAACAAAAAACCCCCCCCCTTTTTATAAATTTTTCCCTTTTAAATTTTTTTTAAATCCTTTTCAAATTTGTTTTAAAAAAAAGGTTTTAAAAACCAAAATTTTTTTTCCCCCCCCTCTGAACAAAATTTATAAACCCCTTTTCCCCCGATTTTAAAACCGTCCCCCCTTTTCCCCCCCCCAAAAAAAAAAGTTTTCTTTAAAAATTTTTTTAAAAAAAAACCTGTTTTCCCCCCTTAAAGAATGGTTTCTTGGCTTAAATTTAAAATTTAAAACCCCAAAACCCCTTCTTTTTCCCTTTTCCCCCCCTTAAAAAAACCTTTTTTAAATTCCTTTAACGGGAAAAAACCCCTTTTTTTTGGGGGGTTTCCCTTTCCCCCCCTTTTCTCCCCCCCTTAAATATCCTTTTTCTTTCCCCGTCCAAAGAAAATTCAAATTTTTTTTTTAAAAAAAAAATTTTATTTTTTTAAATTTCTTTTTCCTTTGAAATTTTTTTCCCCCCCCTTTACTTTTTTCCCCCCTTCCATCTTTCCCCCCCTTTTTTTTTTTTTCCCCCCTTTCCTCCCGGGGTTAATTTTCCCAAAATTCTCCTTTTTTCCTTTTTTTTTTTTTTTTGGGCAATTTTAAATTTTTTTTAAAAATTCCCCCTTTTTTTTCCCCCGGGAAAAGGTTTTAAAAAATTTTTTTGTGCTTTCCCCTTTTTTTTTCTTTTTTTTTTTCTAAAGCAAAATTTTCCCCCCTTTGGGAATTTTTCCCCCCCCCCCTTTTTTTTTTTTTTTCCCCCTTTTTTTTTCTAAACCCCGTTTTTCCCCCCCCCCCCTTTTTTTTTTTATTTGTCCCCCCGTTTTTCCCCCATTTTTTCCCCAATTTTTTAAAAACCCCTTTTTTTTTTTTTCCTAAATTTTTACTTTTTTTACCCCTTTTTTAAAAAATTTTTTTCCCATTTTTTTCCCCCCCTTTTTTTTTGTTTTCCCCCTTCCCCCTTTTCAACCCTTTTAAAAAAAACCCAAATTTCCCCCCCCTTTTTAAAAAAATTTTTTTTTATTTTTTTTTTTCCCTTCAAAAAAAAATAATTTCCCCGGGGAGTTTTTACCCCCTTTTTCCTTCCAAACTTTTTTTTGCCCCTTGGGGCCCCCCAAAAATTTTTTTTGATTAAATTTTAAAAAACCAAATAAAAAATTTTTTCCCCCAAATAAGAAATTTATTTCACTTTCTTTAAAAAAAAAAAAGGGGGGCCAAATTGATAAAAACCCCAGGGTTTTTATTTTTAAAATTTTCCCAAGGGGATAAACCCCAAAAAAAAGAATTTTTTTTAAATTTTCAAAATTTTAAAAGTTTTAAATAAAATTTTTAAAAGCCCAAAAATTAAAATTTAAAATTTTTAAAAAGAAAAAAAGAGAAAAAAAAAAAAACCCCCCTTTTAAAAAAAGATAAAGGGAAAAAAAAAAAAAAAAAGATTGAAAAAAAATTTTAAAAAAAAAAAATTTTTTGAAAAAACCCCCAAAAAACCTCCCACCCAAAAAAAAAATTTGGGGCCCCACTTAAAATTTTTCCCAAATTTTTTTTAAAATTTAAAAACAAAATTTTTTTTAATTTTTTCTTCAAAAAAACTTCCCTTTTAAAAACAAAACCCAAAAAATAAAACAAAAAAACCCCCCTTTTGAAAAATAAAAAAAAGTCCCCCTCCCCAATTGGATTCCCCCCCGAAAACTAAAATCCAAGGTTTTTTCCCCTTTTTTTTAAAACTCCAAAATTAAAATTTTTTTAATTTAAAAGGGGTTTTTTTAAAAAATTTTTTTTTTCCCCCCCCCAAAATTTTTCCCTTTTTTTAATTTTTTTAAATTTTTTTCCCCCTTTAATTTTTTGGGCCAAAACCCCAAATTTAAATTTTTTTTTAACTTTTTAAAAAAAAGGGGGAAAATTTTTAAAGATTAAAAAAATTTTTTTTTTTTTAAAAATTTTAATTTTTTGAAAATGTTATTTTTAAAAAAATTAAAAATTTTAACCAAAAAGAAAAAATTTTTTTTTAAAACAAATTTTTTCCCCCTCAATTAAACAAAATTTTTTCAATGGGTTTTGGGTCAAAACTTTTAAAATTTTAAAATTTGGGAAAAAATTTTTGGGCCTTTTTAAAAAAAACCCCCCCCCCCTTTTTTAAAACTAATTTAAAAAACAAAGGGAAAAAAAAAAAGAAAAGGAAAAGACAAAAAATAAAAAATTTAAGGAAAAACCTTTTAAAAAAATTAAAAAAAAAAAGAAAAAGTTTCCCTTTAAATTTCCAATTGGGGGGACCCCCCAAAAAAAAATTTTCCCCAAAGGCTTTTGAACCCTTTTAAAAAACCCCAAAAAATATGGGCCCAAAAAAAAAAAACCAAAAATTTTAATTTTAAAATTTTAAAAAAATTTTTTTTTAAATTTTTTAAAAAAAAAAAATATTTTAAAAAAAAAAAAGTGGAAAGAAAAACCAATGGGGTTTTAAAAATTTCCCCCCACCAAAAAACATAAAAAAAATTTTCTGGTTAAGTAAAGAAAAAACCCCAAAATTAAAGGGGGGGTTTTTTTTTTTTTTTAAAAAAAAATTAAAAAGGGAAAAATGAAACCCAAAAAAAATTTTTAAAAAATTTTTTCACCTTTAAATTTAAAAATTTTTTTTAAATTTAAAAAAACCATCCCAAAGGGAAAAAATTTTTTTAAATTTTTTAAAATTTCTTTCCAAAAACAAACAAGTTTTAAAAAAAAAATTTAAATTTGAAATTTAATCCAAAAAGGATTAATAGTTCTTTAAAAACAATTTTTTTTAATAAAATTTTCCAATTTTTTAAATAAAATTTTTTTTAAAAAATTTTTTTAAAAAAAGGGGGGAAAAAAATTTTAAAAAATTTTTCCCAAAAAATTAAATTCCTTTTTGGGATTTGGGGTTTTTAAAATTTTTTTTTTTAAAATTTTAATTTCAAATTTAAAAACCACCCAAAAAATTTTTTTTTTTTAAATTTTTCCCCAAGGGTTTTGAAATTTAAGGGGTTTTTTTTTTTTTTAAAAAAAAATTTAAAAAAACCCTTTTTCGTCTACCCAAAAAATTTAATAGGAAAAAATTAAGAAAAAAATTTGCTTTTTTAACCCAAAAAAAAAAAATAATTTTTAATTTAATTTTTTTTCGAAAAAAGAAAATTTTAAAAAATAATTAAAGGTTTAAAAAAAAGGCTTGGAAAAATTTAATTGGCTTTTATGGGGGGTTTTTAAAACCCCAATATCCCAATAATTTTAAAAAAATTTTTTTAAAAAAAAAAATTTGGGGAAATTTTTTTAAAAAGAAAAAAAAAATTTAAAAAAAATTAGGGTTTTCCAAAAAATTTTTTTCCAATAAAATTTTCCCCGGTTTTTTTTTTAAAAAATTTTTCGGGTTTTTTTTTTTGTCAAAAAAAAAAAAAAAATGGCAAAAGGTTCCAAAAACAAAATTTTTTTTTTTCCAAATTTTTTTTTTTTTTTTAAAATTTTCCCCTTTTTTTAAAAAAAACCCCGTAAATTTTTTTCCCTTTTTTTTTTAAAATTTTTTTTTTTTTAATTTTAAAATGTAAAAACAAAATTTTATTAAATTAAAAAAAAAAAAAATTCTTTTAAAAATTTTTTTTTTGGGGGAAAAAAGGGGAAAAAACCCAAAACAAATTTTTTTAAATTTAAAAAGAAATTCCTTTTTTTAAAAAAGCCTTTTACCCAAAGGGGCAAAGCAAAAATTTTTTTTTGGGGGGGGGGAAAAATGGTTTTGGTTTTAAATTTTTATTTTTGAAATTTTTTTTTTTTAATTTTTTTTACAAAGGGGAATGGACGATCGCGATTCCCACACGTCCTTCCAATGGAGGTGTGGGGGAGCGGGAAGCGGATGCTGTCGCCAAGTGATCCCTAGTTACTGGCCTGTTTGTCTCAGCTTGTGGTTCGAGAACGCAATCCTGCAAACCATGATATCCGGGGCAAATACCCCTATTTCTAATGGATGATAAAAAATAACCATACTGGGGCTGAGTGTGTTTTTCCTGTTTTCCCAGATGACAGTTGAGGAGCTAAAAATGCTTCAAAAAGGAAAGTGGGAGAAGGCCAAATTCAGCCAGGTCTCAAAAATATGGTGAGGTCCCCTACCATACGGTTTTGTGACAACTGGATGCAAACTTAGTTGCCTTTCTTTACAATCCTGTTTTACTAACTCTTATATTCAGTGATCTTACAAAGTATTTTTTACTAGATAGAACTACAACAAATAATGGACCCATTGGAGAACATATTCCCTGCCAACTTACATTGAGAATGTCTGCCAGTGTATTTATATTACTCGAGGTCATTTGTGTTTCGTTTTCTTTATATTATTTTAAAATTAATTCAATATTCATTACTATGACGAAATTAACCCAACCAACCCTGTAAATATGTTCTAAGAACAATGTTTCACTAATGATTAAATTGGTTACGTAATTAATTATTAAACATATGGGGATAAACATACATCAAATTATTGTAATATAGCTATTAAAACACGCTTAAAAAACTTACCCTTCTTCTCACTTCGATTTTCTCCATTGTTTTGGCAATTCGATGAACAAAACTCTGATAAGCCTTTCCCAAAAGAGCAAAATCATTAGCCTTTCATTTGTATATAACAGGTCCGTTATTCAGGGATGTTCAGGTTTAAGAACTTTTTAAATACGGTGGGTCAAACTGGCTCAGGTAGTCAGTTAACTTCTTTTAAAAACACGGCAGATGTTTCAGGCAGTGGTTACAAATTAGTTGCAGTTCAGACACACTAGATTTGAGTTATTTTCTGGAAAACAATGATCAAACATTATAGTAGTAAATAAATTAAATTCTACATGTGTGTTTGTGTGAGTGTGTGGTTATTTCCACTTATACAACTTCCTTGTTTGAGTATATTATAAAAACTATCTGGTTAACCACAAGAATTTTCAAACTCAAAGTCCTTTATTAACTACTTTAGTACTAATTCCTTAAAACGATTTAGCTTTATAAAAATTACATTTTAATATTGTATGAGAAACCCAAACCGCATACAAATATTAAAATTAAATTAACATCATTTGTAGGAAAATACTTAGAACATTACAATATGGATACAAAGAAACAACAAAAGTGGTTAAAGAATTACAGGATAAAAGAATGAAAAATTCATAGACTATCTTATGATAACTCCGAAAAGTATAAATATTTTATTCCCAAAAATATATCACATGTGTTTGGTAATAAAATAAGCATATATCAAATAAAAAATATATTATCTGTGATTTTTTCATTATTTGGGTTATCCATACAGTTTAAATAAGATTCTACAATCTAAAATATTTCATGATTTCTTTGTTAGATATTTAGAGAAAAGAAAATAAAGAACTTATGACCTAAAAAAAAATATTATGCGAGTTGCAATTCTTTAATTTCAAGTTATTTGAAATAAAGTATGCAGGAAATTCGAATTACTTTACTACTTCCTTTTTTGAAAAATTATATTTGTTATTGAAAATTATAAACATTTTTTTATTTGTTATAAATCTTCTGGGTGATAGCAAAATATAAAATAACAAAATTTTTTATCCATAGACAGATTTTTTTTTCTTTCATCTTCAATATTATGGATTATTATCTATATCAATATTTGTTTTTGTTTTTTTAAAATATTTTCACTATAATCTCGAAAAGCGAAGGAGATTTTTGTTGATCTTTAATACATTCGTGGTTTGATTGTTCTTGATATTTATAGTTTTAAGTAATTTATATGAACATCGATTATTATTATTTAAATTCGTTTTTTTTTTCTTATAGTTATTCACTTCATAAAAACCTATCTTAATGCATAAAAGTGACAATGGTATGAATAACGAATCCCGGATCTAAAAATGTGCTTCAATAATAATAAACACATAATGAATTAATGATCTTGATTGTTTGTTTGGTTTTTTTAAAAGATTGGTTTTTTTTTTTTAAAATATTCTTTCAAAATGGTAATAATTGTATTATATAACTGTATTTTACTGTTGTAGGAATATAAAAAAAGAAAATCAACTTCACAAATATATGTCCTAAAGTGATAATGTATTTCAACCTTAAAAAACCTTTTCAAAACCTCTGCAGACTGTGATGTTTAGGAATTAATCTGATTTTCCATGGAAACTTGCGTAAAGCATATTCGCTAGTTCATAATGCAGAATAGAGTATGGTTTGTGTCTTTTGGTTTGGTAAGTAGTGGGGTTGTGGTGGGAGGTAGGGTGGGGAGCGGTACCATATGATCAAAACTATTTACTCCAATTAAACAAGGATACAAAAGGTTCTTTATACGCGCTGATTTCAAATAAGAAGTAAATAAGAAACAACAGAACGTTCCAAAATATTTTGATTCTCTTACATATTTTAACCTTTATAAAAAAATTTGTGTATTAATATACTAAGGTATTTAAAAGCTATTTTATAACAGAAGTGGACACACACAACAATTCAATAATTACTAAATAGCATATTAATGAAAATCCAAATCAAGCATTGTGTACATGAACCATAATACCACTTTTTTTTTACAAAAACTTTTCAAACTTTAAAGGCTCCAAGAATTTATCAATTAAAATCCCCCCCATTCTTAAAGCAATCAAAAGGTAAGAAATACCTCTTCTAAAAACAGTCCTGAAACAGTAGGCTTTATTGGAATTTGAAAGATGGTAAACTTACTTTTAAATATACAATACGTAAGTATTTAGGTTTTTTTCCTGAATAAGTTAAATTTTTGTTTTTTTATTTAAACTGTTAATTAGATTCTTTTATATAATTGCTGTATTATTAAGATGTATAAAAGCTATCTTTAATTATAAGGCTTTTTAAGACTCATGTGAAATTTTTTTGTTATTAGCCACTAGAAGATTAAACATTTTTTTTATATATGTCTAATGTCCCTCTGAGAGCTGTGATATTTATTTTTGTTATTTCTAATTTAGCAATGGAGCCTCTAAACAGGTTTTTTTTTTACCTTAGAGACCTAAAATTTTCACTTTTGATTTAATAATAAAGTTACTTGTATGTAATATGCAATAAATTTCTTCTGGTACTTATTAATATTTCTTTGTTCTTGGTTTTTAGTTCCTACATTAAATGTAAATTGAGACTAATATTTTTTTTGGTATGTCATTCCCTGGCAGATGGATGCTCTATTTTTCTTAGTGCTACTAGGTGCTTCTCATTTATTGTTTTCCCAGTTTGTAAATTTCTGTTTTTCTAATAAGTCTTTTTACTGTACAAAGTATTTTATTTTTGTAAAAAAAAAATTATGTACAAAAGAAGTGAATATAAATTATTCTTATTATGTCTTATTCTTATATTTTGAATAATTAGTGCACGACGTGGATTAAACAGCAGATGAAAGTAACTTGTAATTTTATAAAAATTTAATTTAATATTCTGTGTGTAACTAAATGTGATTTATATTTTTAAACTAAAAATAATCGGCTCTCTATTGAAAAAAATAAGAATCTTTTTTAGCATTATGAAAGGAAATGTAAATAAAAAGTATTTCTACAAAATAAAAACACTATATTTCACGTGATAAAAATAAGATATAAAAAATTCAAGCTAAAAGTAAAATTAAGCAGTTGTTCAAAAACTTAAGTGAGAATACATACAATATTATTTCGGGCGAGAAAGGGTAACCGACAGGCAACTGAGGCTGGTTTAGGGATGTACCCCTCCAAAAATAGGTTCTTGGTAATCTTCTCCCGGGAGAATCTGTTCCACTTTGAGACGCCTCCATACCATGTGTGTCTAGCTTAAAACCAAAAACTACTGGGATGCAGTGTTAAATGTTTTTTGTTCTTTCAAAATTTTCAAGTGGTAGTTTAAGGCCCCCCCCCTTAAAAGGCCCTGGTTCAGCTAACAACCACTAGACAGAACAAAATGGACAGTTCTAACTAAAATACTCTTCTTAATATCTAAATAATATAACTTTATAAAGTTTTTATACACAAGTTGTTTCACATCACATTAGATACTGATGTAGTAATGTATATATAAATATATAGTTGAAAGATCATTTAGTACATTTCATTCCTAAACAGCCATAAGAAATTTCAGAAATTTTAAGACGTACTCAATACTAGATCTACTTTTAATCCCTCTCCCGAGATTTACTTTATAAACTCTTTATTGTTCTAAAATATTTTAATACAACAGTACACTAGATTTTACTGTTGTAAGCAGGTAAAATGCCATAAAATACTAATTGATTTTTTTTAATTTCAGAGCAGTATATATTTGTCCCACACTTCCATCAATGTAAATATTGCCATCTACTTGGTTTTTTTTTACTTGCAAATTCTTGTAAAAATGCTTTAAACATGATTACTTATGTACTTCACAAGTGAATATATATAAATGAGCTCATGGCGGTGTGTGTTTTATGAATTTGGTCATGTGATCCTTAAAATCAATACTAACATAACTTTTAATTAAAAATCAATAAACGTTGCATGAAAATATTAAAGCACATTATTTTGATTTAACTATAATACTAAGCCTACCTAAAGGAGCTCCCGAGCGATTTGAGGTCCACTCTAGGACTATTTATAAGTGCAATCCCGACACAAACTCCACGTCAATAAAACATTCACGGCTTAAATTTACCTTTAACCCGGTAAAAATCGAAATATAAACCTATAACCATTCAAAAGCTTTAATCTCAAGAGTGTTCAAGAGTTTTTATGCCTGTTTGTAGTGGTTTTTGGATTCCTCAAAGTCTGTACAGCAATCAGCCGTCATTTTGCCACATCCATGTATGATGGTTTATTTGAACTACTTCAGCTAACGGAAACATCATGTAATTACGTTATTTGGTGCTTGTTTCCTTCTTTATGTATGTGTTTATTCAGTTTATTATACAATATCAATAAATGTTTTAAATGAGTGAGTCCAATGTAAATCTGAGTGACATAAGGGGTACTCTGTTAATAAAGTGATGCCAGTGATTTTTACTTGAACTGAGGTTAGAAGGAGTTCCTATAACATCAAGGGCAAGGACAAAATTATGAATTTAAACTAGATAGAAACATTATACATTTCTGTGTGTCATATGACTGCAATTTGCTACAATTTGGCATAAATTTTCAAATTTGTTTGATATACATATTTTTAATATGACAAGATACTTTAAGTAAAATTTGGCAAAGCTTATGAGGGTTAAAGGCCCGTCTGGGACCTGGCAAATCAACGAATTTAACGTTAGTCAACGTATATTCTGCTTCATACCTCCCCTGAACAAAAAATATATACGGTTTATGTTTTTAGGGCGTGGGGGGGGGGTGGGGGGGGGGGGGGGGGGGGGGGGGGGGGAGATAAATGACAAATAAAACATGGATTTTTTAAGGTGGGTATATTATCATAATATAGTTTGAAAGTTTTTTAATGTTTTTAAAATAATGTTCTGGGCTTTTGGGTATGTGCTGTATCTAGATATCTGGTAAAATAATATCTGCGGGGCCCGAGGGACTAATTCATAAAAGAACGTAAACACATGTTTTAAATTATTAGTAAATTTTAATAAGTCTGCTCGGCCCATGGGCAGGCTTCTTGTTTTGAGAATGAAACGCACTTAGACATAGAGCACATATTTTGGTATTGTTTGGTCACCTTACATGATGTTGCATTTTGAAGCCACCGTGAGACACACTGAGCTATATTTTCGGTTGGAGTTTGGCCATTTTCTGCAACCATTCCTGTTGGGACACACTAATCGGAAGTGGGTACTTGGGATTATTAACGACCACCGACCAGTATGAAGAACACAAAAAATTTAAATTTATAGAAACAAACATGAAAACTAAAAAACAACTCTTTAATGTACAAAATACAAACTGAACAACGATTAACAATTGTTAATGGGGTCATGATTCCGCTATATGCCCCCAAGCGCTTAAAACTTTTTTTTTTCAAAGAACTTAGCACGTTATAAAACGATGTAGTTGAGTAACATAACTACCATTCCATCAATAAACAGCTTTCCAGTGTATTGTGATATGTATTGTTATTTTATTTTTGTCGCTGTTATCTTTCCACGAGAGGTCCTGATTACGGCCAGGCCGCAAGGCATTCACAATGAATATTTAAGTTTTTTAGCACGGTACATATTGCCCTTTTTCCATTACAAATTCAATTTATATTCTGATCAGCCCCCCTCTAGAATTTTGATATTTTACGCTCGGTACTAACTGGACGAGCCGCGGGCTTCGGCAGCTGAATGGCCCGTGAGGCACTCCGCATTTTTGGGTGGAGGAGTGGTGATCAAGAAAAAAACAATTTATGATTTTATGTCAATAAAGATTTTAGTTTTTTATTGGTAATGTTTGTTTTTGATGAATTTTTTGATGTTTGGAGAAATGAATGGGTAAAACACGAAGTACAACAAAGCGACCACATCTGAACGGGCAGCGAGACCTCTGCAAATAACGATAACTACGAGACCGCTCGGACTTTGACCTCTTCAGAAGATGGGTAGGGGTTTTTGCAATAAGACAATTCCTGGTTTTATAATGACGAAATATTGTTCTACTAAACCTCATCTAGTAATCAGTAGAAGCAAAATGTCATAACGATTCATGTCTGGGGTGTGGTCGTTATATATCCCAAGTACTGGTAAGTGTTCTGTATATTAATGTCCATTTTATATAATATTTATATTAGGGTTTTTTGCCATAATTTATTAGTAAGTTTCATATTAAACTTTACAAAATTGCCTCTTGACGATTAACATTTCAATTTTAAATATTTCCTGGGTCCAGAGAGCCCTCTAGAATTTGAGTATTTTACTGATAGGTACTATCTCGAGGGATGTATTTTCTTATCGTTGAACATTACAGTGCGGTGGCAGCAAGCACACGACCGTTCCGAAAGATGGCGCCCGCATGTTCCGATGGACGTCCCATCATGAAGGTTTGATCAAACGGATCACAAAAGGTCACCATGAATGGCACCGACCACTACTCCTCCAGGCGAAGGATGTTACAACATGGGAAATATTTGCTCCGCAGCAGGGCGTGGCATGTGAAATAATTTGTATCCATATTTTATGTCTACAACTCCGTTATTTCTCATGTCCCATCCAAAACCCTGTCCATAACTTTATATTGTTTTGTTTTTGTAGGACGATTCCATTAAGATTTTTGAATAACGCAAGAACTCGTATTAATGCCGTTCTAAATCTATAAGCCGTTAACTTTCACAATTAACCTACAATTTGTTTGTAGGCAGCCGGGTAATCAAAAACAGTACATAAAATATAATATATCATATTTTTGTATTAGCCGGTAAAATTAAATACCAAAGATTTTAATTTTTTTTGTTTCCCCGCTTAACACACAGCTTGATTCTATACCTATCCTACATATATTTTTTTTGAGAAAAATGGTATCAACACTATGTAAGAAATTATGATTAGACATTTAGTTTATAAATTTTACAAATAAGCCCTTGCAAATTCCCACAAAACAGATGTGCATTCAACAAAATATAATAGAAAGCCTACTAAGGGTTGTGCAAAGTAACAACATAACCTAAACAAATAGCTATATTATCGTATAATAGTTATTAAAAACCGTGTACAAAGCTTACTGTTAAATATTTCTGATCATTTATGGAATAAACTCAATTCTACTTGCGAACAAAGTATTACAGATAAACATCGACACTAAACATACACTATTTCCATGAAAGAAAAGATAAGCATTAATGGTAAACTTAATATAAACCATTTTTATAGAAATATATTGTGATTGAATCCGAATTCTCAATGAGTCCCAACCCCGAGAATGCCATATGAGATGAACACGTGATACAAAATCCAAAAGAACTCACGAAAATGTTTTCAATTGCGAGATTATATGACGGTTATGGAATATGCATCAAAGAGTTGAGAAAAAATCAGAAAGGTAACTCCATAGCAGTCCCGAATCGTTAAAGCTTTCAAAACGCTTTTTTCAAAAATATGGTGATCGCCACACTGCCAGGGAAACCCACATCTTCAACTGAAGTGAAAAAAATGAAAGTTTGGGTATGCAATGGAAACAACTTCAGTATAAATTCCTGAATGTTTTGTTAAAAAGAGTTATTGTAAAACTTCAAAAGCTTTGATTTGAGTTATAAGTGTTAAAATTTTTATTGAAATAAAAAAGTGGCATTTATACGGGGAAAAAACATTTTAAAGAAATTAACTCTCTTTATTCTTTTTCTAAAGTAGTAATAAACTCCACAAAACAGCATATAATTACACGCCAGTCTTCCTGGGTAATTTAATTTTTTAATTTAAAAGTTTGAAATAAGTTTCAATTTTTTATTTAAGATATGCAAGTGGATACAAAATAAATAAAGGAAAGAAAAACACTTTATTGAGATAAATATACTGATGAAGGCTAGGCTTACATTATGCTTGTCAAATTGTGCTAGTTTAGATAACTGAGGCGAAATGGTTGGGAAATTGGAGCATTAACTCAAACAATGAGCTATTGCTTCGAACCCTTTCCACCATAAGCTACGGTATGTGAGGTAGAAAAAAACTCGGGTTGTGTTTATCCACCTTGCTTTAGAGTCCGTGACTAAAAACCATCGTAGTACGCTCAATTGTACACCCTGAATGAGATACCGAGAATACCTCTTCGTCCTAGATTACACATAATTTTTTGTAGCCTAGGTGGCTCTGAATAATTGAAACGACGTATTTACGTCGAAAGATGAATAGTTCATATTTAAGTTTATCAGATCCACCAACGCATTTTTGAGTTTGGGATCTCTTCGAACAATCACTCCACATTCCAGGAGTAAAGTCTGTTGACAACAAGTCGTTACGATTTCAGGTAACTGGCACTAAGTTGGGAAAGTTGCAAACTGGAGCTAAACAATACACATTGACATTGATTCAATCCTTCCCGGGTAATAGCTACGGCTTTTTAACCAGTACAATGTATTCAAACCAATAATACATGCTTTAAAGGATAACAAAATAACAATTACTTATTTTAACATCTTATAGGAATTTAAATTCTCTTTCAGGCGAATGTTTGGTTTTTATTTTTGCTGGAATTGGAAAGTGGAATCAATTGATAAAACATTCTTTACATTACAATTGTAGCTTTCATTTAAGTTTTGGAGACCAGAAATAGTGGACCCAAAGGTTTTTTAAATTACTTTCCTTTTTCACAAAAATTGTGCTGATATTTTTTTGTAAAGAATAATTCCTCTATATGCATAGCTGAAGCCACCGGGTTTTGAATTTTCAGCCGGAAAATTCCTCAAAGTGAACCTACATTTATTTGTGCATTCCACTATATGGTTGATACATGTAGTATCTACAAAACACTAAAATTGTTGTGCTTTACTGTTGCCTTTTTGGTCCCTGAAGTGCATTTGAAGGTCAGCTCTATCCTTAATTATGTGCGTAGGACGTGGGATCCTCTTGGTGCCGCGGTCCTGAATAAGTAGGCCTACCCGTGTGTATTTTGTTTATTATACCACTGTTTGTGGCTAAATTAGCATAGCCTAAGTCCATCCAATTAATTTATACACAAGTTTGGGGATGTCTAGAGGAAATTTAAAAATAGATGATTAACCATCAACATACTTCGTTTTTTCAGCCTGTTTGTAGCAGCACGCTGATTATCGCTGCCAATCCCCGTGCCCAATCATTGTGATCGTCCAAAACGTCAGCTGTTTTTGTACATGCCAATGCCAAACCTTGGAATTTTAGTTGTAACAAGTTGCAGCTGAGATATAGGTTAATCTTATATTGAAAGTTTAACAATATAAAATATTAAATACATGGCTGAGAGATGGATCTAGCAAAGCTGGATTGTAAAGTACTTGTTTTTGGTTAAATTTAGTTTCAGTAAGAGTAGAAAGATCAATGGTTTGTCCAAATAGCTTGTGAACATTTATTAACATTCAGATTAATAATCCTAGAATCCTAAGTCTGACCACTATTTTTTGACCACAATATAAATTTTTTTTAATTTACAAAGTTAAGTAGAATGTACATAAAAGTGGTAGGAACATATTTTAACTGAATCAAATTTGGAATTTCTGTAGATGTTTAAAAACTAAACTGCTTGATATCTATACAGTAGAGGCAGCAGTATAAATACGGTGTCCAAAACTTCAAGTCCGAATAATAGTGGAATCAACCAATAAATCATGTTAGTAAAGAATTCTTAACTATAACTACTTAGGGGAGACGAAAGTGTGGCCTAGGGCCTACACACGTTATCCGGTTTGTTTTTTATTCTAACCAATTCGATATAATTAATCCAACTCCGATATGTAAAAATCGACAAGTAACATTTATAAATTAAATTACTGTAACCAAGAAGAAGAATCTCGTACATTAGTTTTGAAAACACAAGTTTTTTAAACATAAACATTACAAGAACAACACAACCAAGTATGGCCTAGACTTTGATATCAAAGAAACCTTACAATAATTTTAACTTGCCCTGATTTGATATTAATGAGTAACTTGCTTTTTGTATACTGGAGGAAAGAATTCTCCCCATGTGTGTATCAGGATGGTCAACTCCACTTGTTGATGCTACTTAAACAAATCTCGTCACTTTGTGAGTAATATCTCACATACATTCTCTCATATTCAGGAGGCAGTTAATTTACAACCCCGTTTCACTTGATACCCACCTTTTCAAAAGTGATTGAAAAAATATTACTAACAAAGACTGTTTGAACATCTTCTCAATTTAAAACCAATTGCTAACACCCCATCAACACAGCTTTTCTGGCAGGGAAATCTACTACTACAGCACTGATTAGCTTAGTGGAATTCTTTTTGGACCAACGAGAAGAGGGTAATTACATCAACAGCAATCCTCCTGGACTTAGTTTAGTAATGCATTGGACTGCCTGAGAATGACCACTTATTCTGGAGTAAGATAACTAATTTGGGAATAGAAGGGAAAGCAAAGGAATGGTTCTCGAGCTACCTATCAGGTAGAAGTCAGATTGTGGGAAATAGTACACACCTCAAACAACAAAACATGACACAATGAAATACCAACTAATACCAACCACGCGAGGGGTCCCTCAAGGTTCAGTCTGTGGGCCTGTTTTGTTTATTATGGTTCACAAATGACTTTTCACAGCATATGCAGGTTGTTACTGCAATTCCCTTATGTATGCTGATGACACACTACTTCTTCTTGGGATACCTAATGTAGAACAACTGGAGGTTGACAGCTTCATTGCACTGAATATGGCAGTTCAGTACTGCCAGAACAATAACCTTGCTGTAAACGAACATAAAACAAAACAGTTAATACTGGGTGGACAGAGAGAACATACTGGAAGGCTTCCCGGACTATAAGAAATCACAAACACTAAATATCTGGGTGTCACACTGGATGATAGACTCTCATGGACAGCACATATAGACTCCCTCTGCAGTAAATTAAGTACAAGACTTTTTTCTTAAGGCGAATTAAGAACACATGTGACTTGGCGACAGCAAAAGTAGCCTACCATGCCCTCTTTGAGTCACATCTTAGATACGGAATTGCTGTATGGGGTGGTACTACCGCAGGAAACCTACAACGTGTCCTTGTACTCCAAAAGCGAGCTATTAGAATCCTAAAAGACACGATCGAGAGACACCTGCAGGGAAGCCTTTCAGGAACTCAAAGTCCTCACAGTTATTGGCTTGTACATCTTAGAAGCAGCAACTCATGTTTACATTAAGATGCCAGACCTGGCAAACAAGGGAACACAACAACACCAATATTAACACCAGGCACGCCTCCAACTACTGTCTACCAATACACAGGATCAGGCTCAACTGAGAAGAAGACAAGACTTTGGTGTCATCCCTACACTTCTGGTGATCAAGGGAAAATAACATTCCCGGGTTTATTTCCATGTAAAATCTAACAATGAAAATATAACTTTTTGGACCTTGACTTTTCAGATTTTGTTGAATTTTTGTATGGACCAAGACTAGTTAAAATGCCAAATTTTAAATTTTTCTGCCTTTTGGTTTTTGACTAATACACTTTAAAAATCCACAAAAAGGCCAGTTTTGTGTCTTGTCTTAATATTTTCTTTTAGTAATGTAGCTTTTAAAGAATATTGAAGCTAAAGTGCTCCAATAAATACCTGAGGTTAATGGATCATTTGCTGGAAGTTTGGGAAGAGGGGATTTAGAGCTTAATGTAGTTTTTTTCTAATGGTATTTAATGTGATAATGTGTGAATAAAGTTTGTACTTCCGACACGATAATTACAAGACTACGGTAACAAAAATAATATCCACTCTCTCACAACACTGTATGTATTGTTGATCAGATTGTTTGTTCTTGATACCAACTGACCAAAATCATAATTTACTTTAGTTCAAAGGTTAAGTGACATAAGATGCGTAGGTAGGTACTCATGTTATGCTAACTATTTGAATTATCTTAAACAGCAGTAGTGCTATTAGGTTTTAAATGTTTAAAATTTTGTTTTATTCTAATTTTAATTTAATTTACCTAGTAAACGTTTGTTTTTAAATTCGGGAATTAACTGACATGTTTATTTCACTGCAAAATGTGTATTTCATACACGGTAAAGTGTTTGTAGTTAAAATTAGATTTTGTAAAATATTTATTTCATCGTAAGTTGTCTTTATTGTAAATAATTTAGGTCCCCCCCCCCCCCCCCCCCCCCCCCCCCCCCCCCCCCCCACCCCCCCCCCCACTCATAACACTTAAGTTGAACTAAAATATTGTAAAGTGTAAAGATATCAGATATAGTAGTGAAGCCCAAGGGGGGATTTTTCGCGGTACTTGAAGCACGCTGTTCAGAAAATTATTATGGGGAGAGAATGTTATTTTGCGTAACCCTGTAATGTTACCCTAGAACATATGAACTTTTAATATAGGGGTCTGCGTTTAGGGCAGACCTTCATGACTAATAAAAACTTAAATCTGATCCTCCAGAAAACTTGGGTACTCGTACGCGCATCAGATTAATATACAAGGTATAGTTTAGTGCCATGTATGAAACAGTGTAGATTTCAATCATATGACGATTTAAGAGTGATATCAGGGAAAATAGGTACGAAGTCACTAAAGGTGTAAAAAAATCCGGTTACCTCGAGAATACTTCAAGCGCGTTGGAACGCTTTTTTTGATTTTGAATGGAAATCTTTTAAGGATTATTGCAAAAAATATAATCTGACGATGATTTCATAGTGCGTGATGTAGCTAAAACCATAAATAAAGGGATGGCAGCATACAGGCCGCTGAGAACCTGTATATTTTCCCCACTCGCGCATCTCTCTTTCCTTCCTCACTCTTTACTCTGTCTCATGTCACCTTCTCTAACAACTCATCACGCACACTTACCATCCTCCGCCCTAATGCCATCTCAGATGATATCAATAACAACGTGTATTTGTAGAAGTACTAAGTTTTTATTTATTTGTTTGATTTTTCAATAATTCTGTTACAATAATTGAAGTGATATATAGTGTGAAATGTGTATTTCGTGGAAAAGAAAAGTGTTAAAAAAAAACAGAAAATATTTTGTTCAAATGGTCAGTATGAACCATCATTCCTCCACATTATTGTCAGGATTATCATTTAGAACTGGTGTCATGGTCATAGCAATTGAACAGCACTGTATATAATATCTGTAAACCGCACATTCGAGTATTTCAAGACAGCATTTTTTTTTACATTTTCACAAAAATCCGTCATGACTTTCTGATCTAACGTCCAAATTGTCAGCCATTTTCTAAATAGGATTACTTTTTTGATGTTTACTTCAACATTCCACATCTGAGATATATGAAACATCTGTCAAATTAACTTTGTCTTTTTCTTTTCGTTTATATCCCAGTTTTTTGGACCACAGTATCACTAATTACTCGTCAGATTAATATCACTCGGTTATCAGCTAAATATATAGAGTGTATACATTATGAATGGCTTACGCAATCAAAGAGTATTTCCTTTTGAATTTGTTTTTTTACATTTTTGAAAATTTGTCCACGCTTTCCTCCACACTGTAAATAAAAAACCTTAACATAAACTTTTTTCGTTTTAAGATCTTAATCTTCACAATCCTATAGGCCCCCATGGACGCTTTAGTCAACTAGCATCCCGGGCTCCTCGATACTAATAGGTAAATATGACTTTGGATAAACATTACAAGTTAATCTTGTATTAAAACTACAGGGACTTTTGGATGTGTTCTACAGCCTCAGAAGTTCACAACCACTGTTTATACTAATGTATTTAATTGTTTTAGAAAGTAATTAATATGTTGCTTGAACACTTGAATGGACCATTATTTCTTTGCGACTTCATGAAGGATTCTGAATGGAAGGGCCTGTAGAAGGATAAGTATGATATGTTCCAGGGATGAACAAACCTCAAAGTCTTGGTCAACCAGACTTTTAATACATTAGATGAAACCAATTAGTGTTAACTAGTGTGTGAGTTTGTTAATTTTTATACATCACAATTTTAGCTACATCTGGGTTGTAAGCGTTTTTTGAATGAAATATTACCATGATATCTTGAATTCAAACTTTTTTTGAATGTAGAGGATTTGAAAAAAAGTATTAATATAGGGTTCTATTATAGATCAATTATTTGCTAGTTATGTGATGTTGAACGCAGATATATGTAATATGATTAGGAGATAAATTAGTGAAGATCATAAACAGGTATTTTGTACTACCTTTGTAGTCTAGGTTACTTAGAGATTTTATGTCAGACCCAAACTATGTCAGGAACATGCTTATTTGTAGAACATCTTAAAATATATGTGTTCATGTTAGCCTGTAAAGTAACAGCAATGACATAAACATAACAAAAGATGTGGCACTAAGGCAAAAATCTTATTCAAGGTTTTTTTTAGAATATTTTAGTAAAAATATAGTTTGTTTATGAGGAAATATTGGTTTTGACTGTTTGTTCAGAAATAAATAAAATAAAAATGATTTTGTTAGTTTCAAATAGCAGTAGTAGTAGTAGTAATATGGAATTAAATTTTATAGCTTTTTCATAGTGATGGAAGCTTTTTATTGTACCCAGAAGTTTTCACAAGATAATTTCTGGTGCAAACATTCTAAAAATTGCACAAAACTAATTACATAATCTTCATACATTCTATTACATTTTGGTCATTTTTAATTTCTTGGTAAAATTCAATACATTTTTTATAGTATTATTTCTTTAATATTCCTAAAGAAGGGCTGAAGATGGAATGTTATAAAAATTTATGAACATTTTTTCATTCCTCTCATGAAAAAAACATCTGTACAATCTACAAGTATTATTGTATGTATCAGTACTGTAATCTACACTTCCAGACAACCTGATACAACTGTGATACAACAATCAATAATTACTTTAGTGTTCTTCTGTTGGCAAAGTATTAAAACAGCGTGACCACTTAGAACTTCTAACATGGCACCAGATAAATGTTTAAACTGTCAAATTTTCACTTATGTGCAGTTGCTAAATAACATAATAATAAAAATATGTTATTATAGCATTGTACGTTTATTATGTTTTAATCGAAGCAATCTGGTGCAGTAGATGTACAAGACAATTTTCTCATAATAACAGTAAAGAACATAACAAATTAAATTATTTACCCAAGGAACCAGTTTTTATTCAATAAAATCGCTTAATCAGTTCCCATTAGAAATCTCTTTGATATACTTGATCTTCATGAATCGCCATTATGATCACTTGTCACTAATATAGTTTAAAACTAAAATACAATAACACTATGACTATACAAAAATTAAACTGATTTGGTTAGAAACTACTCAGCTGCTCATGTAATGCAAAGAAATAACAGCTGAAAAACAATGCAGAGC
>NW_025783123.1:0-31111 GCF_021130785.1 Homalodisca vitripennis | reverse complement strand
TAAACATAAAAACACTATCCCCAAAAGCCATCATGCTGGAGATAAAACCAATATTTGTAGACCTAACAATGCCAAACCTCCTCCAAAGATGTCTTATGGGGAAAAACACAGAACTCCAACGAAAGTTTCAACAGTATTTTTGTGGTCACTGTGTCCTAAAAAAGGATTTGCAGGAAGGGATATTGTGGAAATAGCTGCTCATGAAGCTTCCCTGATATTTAATGAAGGGAATAATGCAAAGTCAAAAGTGCTAGACCACTTGAAATCAAACCCGGAAAACACTTCAACAGCTGCATGGAGACTTTTGACGTTCGACGAGTGCGCGACGCAAATAAAAGAAACTATGTTGGCAAGTCTGGAAGAAAGGAGAGCAAGGAGAAGGCTTAGAATAGAAAAGAAAAGTCAAGACAAGGAAAAGGAAGGTGTTTTCTTATGCTGCTGGAGGATTTTAGAGCACCATTTTAGTAAATTTATCAATAAAAATATGTTTGTTTGCGATTTCCCGAAACATTGTTTTTTTCCTATTATATTTACATCATAACTCCAAACGTATTGGAGCAATCTTCACCACATTTTCAACACATCTTCATTTTAGCTGTGTAAATGGCTTGAACTAAAATTAAAATGGTGAGTAAAGTATTTCTTATATTCCAAGCCTATTTACCTTTCTAAAAAGTCAATTTTTTTTGGTAAAACTACTTTAAAATTCAGTAATTTTTTTTATTTGTACATTTTTTTATATATTTTTAGTTCAGGCCAAGAAACTATTGCCTAGGAACAAGATACATTTTATTTTGTGAAATTATCTCATAAGGTAGATTATTTTATCATGTTAAAACCATTAGACTAAAGATTTCTTTTGTCAAAAAAAACAAAAAAATTAAAAAAAATAATAAATTTTATATTTACAATTTTTGTTTTTTTCTTAAGTGTGTATAAAAAGTCTATTTTGACTTAACCTGAAAGTTTTCAAACAAATTGGGCAATATTTGACTGAATACAAAATTCTTTTCCAAAACCATGCAAACGTGATTGCGATACTGGGCCAGCCCCCTTAAGTACCTATTGAAGCTTTTATACGCAGAACTAGCTGGTCAACCGTCGTTACGTTAACCTTGTGTTGAAGTTACGCTAGTTTGGCTATTAATTTAAAAATAGGTTAATCAGGTAACCTAAATCAACTCTGGCATTCCTATAAATCACAGCCATTACAATTCTTATCATGTAAAATTCATGGCTTAAGGATCGAGAACGAACGAGTAATGCCGAGTGTGTCTGCTCTTATACCATCCCAAACTGGTGTGTGCAACATGTGTGTGTAATGGTCTTGGTTGTGTAGAGTGGCATCGTTTCTTTTTAATTCTCTCCACGCTGGAGGGACAGATAAATTATAGGTTTCAAGATGTAAAAGTTATTATGTTTAATTTTAGACATTAAAGTTCGTCGCCACAAATTTTAATCCTAAATGTTTATGTGTATGATTAATATATGTTTTAAGCTTCTTCACACTTGGAAAAGATAGATCCAGATCTTGAAACGAAAGGCAAATTTGGATGAAATTATTTTAAAGACTTTTAAATTAAATTTATTGTGTATATTTTTGAGGCAATTAAGTAGTTCATAAATAATTACAGCCAACTTTATATATTAAATTTCATATTATTCATACACTTCTATAGGATTTTAATACTAAGCAATGTACGCTTAAATCCTTTTACAGAAACCTGAATAGAATTTGTACTTTAAACTACCTGAAATTAAACATGGCTATTAACACTTTATAAGCTTAAAAATAAAGAATGATTATAAAGAACTTAAACAGATTATTCTTGTAATTCCAACAAACAACCGCACGTTTAAATGGAAAATTGAATATGAATATCATCTAGGATCGTATGAGTTGATTCTAAACAGTCTACTCACAAATTTCCTCAAAGTGTTGAAAATTATGATGACAACTACTTGATATTTCGCAATTCTTCTACAAACGGAGTTGGTTTTGTAATACAAAGTATAATTTTAAAAAAACCTAATACACCAACCATAAAGCCATGTAATGACTTTAATTAGTATTTAACAATAAGTAACTCTGCCAATCTCCGATCAGCAGTTGGATCAAGACATTGGATTGATGGAGGATTAATGAAGCGATTAATTTTGATGGATGCTCTCTAATGAGGTTGCGGATGAATTGGAGAATAATAATAAGTTTCTAAACTACTTTCATCTCACTTTATTTCTATCAGTTGCTTCAGTAACACTGATTTATCTACTGATGAGAGTGCATCAATGTTAGTTTATTTCATACGTAATGTGTGGTTGACGACTCATTTACACGCTCGTAGATGTAGTAAAAAGCTATATATGTATAAACGGTGTACTTCATACAAAATTACATTAAAATGGAAATACAATGGATACAATGGTTTCAACTTTATGGCAGTAATAAATGTTAAATGATGTTTAGCAATAAGAGAGAATAGGTGCCAAATAGGAAAAAGAATGGTTAGGTGAAAAATACGCTCACATTTAGAAACAAAGCCTAAGTTTCTTATTCTGTTTCCTCTTGGCATTTCCATTTAATATATATACATATATATACACGCGAGCTTACCACTTAAGGTTATATAAACATTTTCAAGATGCCTAAGAAGGGACGGCATAAGGTACAGATTAACTGTATATATCAATAGATTATCTAATCTATAAATGTCCCTGGCACGTTGGATAGCGAGCGAGACAAAGTCACTGAAGGTGAACTTGCTATCTAACATCATGCAGAGAATCATGAGGCAGTGAGCTTGACCCTTTTACGGACTGTAAAACTCTCTCCGCCAATGCATAACCTCTACTAAAGGGCTTGGTGCTGTGTATACAACCGTGAACTTACCAACACAACGAGAGTCAGTTCACTGATACCAACGATTCTAAAACCCCCTCTAAGTCTGAATTCACCTAATCAATGTCTTTTTCTATCTGTCCATTTTCATAAGAGATATACAGTTGGGAGTCATCTGTATATAAATGAGCAGTGGAACTCTGTAAGAACACTGAAATTTAGATGTGAACAAGTTTGTACAGAGTTTGTCTCAGACCATGTGGAACTCTTCGGCAACCGTGCAGATATTTCAATTCCCACCCTGGTAACCTGTAGTCTGTCATTCAAGTAAGGCCTCATCCAATCGAACAATTTATCACATTTGATGTGAACAAGTTGTACAGAGTTCGTCTCAGACCTTGTGGAACTCTTCGGCAACCGTGCAGATATTTCAATTCCCACCCTGGTAACCTGTAGTCTGTCCTTCAAGTAAGGCCTCATCCAATTGAAAGAATTATCACATTATATGTGAACAAGTTGTACTGATTTCGTCTCAGACCTTGGGGAACTCCTCAGCAACCGTCCAGATATTTCAATTGCCATCCCGGTAACCTGCAGTCTGTCATTCAAGTAAGGCCTCATCCAATCGAAAAAATTATCACATTAGATGTGAAAAAAGTTGTAAAGAGTTCGTCTCAGACCTTGTGGAACTACTCCATATCTTCCTTAGATAGTTAGGCGTACTTAAATAACGTGAAATAAGCAAAGCATACAAACGCGTTTTGACAGACGTAAGTATGGCATAACCTTGTTGTGTGTTTAGTCAATACAAATAATTCCAATAAATGCACTCAATAAAGCAAACCGTAAATATTTTTGCCATCTATAAAACAAATACTTAGCCCACATATAAAGTGAAATCACAGCCTTTGTAGCCTTGGTGGGGGGGTTTAATTATCTATACCACAAGTGATGTATCATAGTGTTACAAACAATAGATGACAACCGTACGTTACGTGTTATGTTGCGGTCAAATGAACCTTCATTAAAAGGGACTGTTAACGACTCAGCTTTAGCAGAATGACGTTAAGCCTTTACCTTTAAATGGGATGACAAAACCTCAACATTTCTTAGCTTCAAGTTTTGTAACTTCTGCTCGGCTTTGTTGTTTTAATGGTTTTTTGTTTAATATTTGATAAAGTACAAAGAATGATTTCTAATAAGTATATAGTGTATCAGTATTCAATATCTTTCTGTAAATATATATATATAATTTCAATAAACATTGAATCACAAAAAGTACTTGCTCCGCCGGGAGTCGAACCCGGATCTCTCACTTGCCGGGTGAATATATATATATATATATATATATATATATATATATATATATATATATTATTTTCATGGTAAACATAATTACTAAATGCGTCTCTCAAAGACATCTTCAACAGTATGGAGGATATTTAGGTAATTTGAAAAGTTATTGTATAATATTTCAAAGCCATAATCACATGCGATTAAAATATGTAACTCATAGTCTCGTTTCTTTGAGATTGCATCAATTTCTATGTAAAACAAAATATTTTTTTAATTATGTTATTTAAAATTAGTAAAGTTTTAAATTTAAACCCGCTGTGATAATGTCTGTTATTATTGATATGAATTGTTCAGTGGTCCATATGTTAAATGGTAGACTAATACTATGCTGTTGCATAGCAATTGCCTGAGATTAGCCAGGATCGGAACGGAATAACGTTAGATTATTTAAACTACGACTGGCACTTGACGTTTTCAATCGTGTGAGGCTCCATTTTTAAAGAACCGATACATTTATGTTTAACTTGATGACTACGAAGAAAGACGTTGGGGGCAGATTATAATGTGTAGAAACAGACACGGGAAGAGGAAGAAATGAATTAGTGGAGGAGAAATAAAAAATAAAAATTTGAAAAGAACATTAAACATTTTTTGCTTAACTCAAACTCTAAAATTTGTCTAACCAAAAAAGAATAATGGTAAGCGGAAACATGGATAACCGCTAGGGTGCGGACAAAGGTCAGGCTAAAAGAGGTACTTGGAATTAGGACACGACGCAGGGGAAATTAGGACGACGCTGGTTGTTTACGGATAGGAGGCGAGTAGAGGAGATGTATTGGGTGAGTAAGAAATAGGGATTATTTGGCGGAAAGAAAATGAAGGGTGTAGATCTAGACTTAAGACCGTGGAAGGGACGCTAAGATAAGATAGGTTAGGAACAACGGGACGTCGGTAATAGCTGGAGGCGGATAATAAAAAGGTCAAGGGTAATAAGGGAAATCCAAACCTCGGAAAACAGGGGTTCTATTAGCAAGCAACGAGGATTAAGGACGGGAAAGAATAAGGGTCGTTACAACTATACAAAAATGCCTAGGTTTTTAAAATTGTATGATTTTTTCACTATATCATGTACAATATGTAAATTAAGTAGATGACACTGGGGAAAACACTCCTATGCCGTTTCTAGCACAATTTATTGGCAAATAACATAAAAAAATAATAATATGTAGGTACAATGCGAATTTCCTGCGCATATCGACACAATGCGTGCGTGATATCTACTGGTAAGTCTTTGAGGAGCCCAGCTTATCCCTTTGCGTAGTGTCTAATGTTTTTTGGTGTCCATAGTTATAATAATAGGTGCCATTTTCCAGGTGCTTTTAAAACGTAAGAAATTATTTGCCCTTTACCTTTGCTAGGATCGTTGTAGAGATGTTTTTTTCATGCCATTTTGTTTCTATTGAATATACCTTTAAAATAAAAAGTCTAAAACATGATAGGGGTTGCAACTTGAAAATTTAATGGCGCTCCTTTTCCTATAACCTTATAATCTTCGTAGAGATGATTTGTTATTTTAGTGTGATTAAAAAAAAATTAACTGTTTAAATGACGTGTCACAAGTTAGGGGTTGCAATTTGAACATTTTAAGTGACCCTCCTCTACCCCCCATGATAAAGTGCTGGGTTAGTTTTATCCATAAAAAATGCCAAAACAGTATTTACAAAGAGATGAATGAAGATTTTTACATCGATAATTAAATCCGTTTGGAATATATCCAGGTGTATCAGGACTTAAAGTACTTCATGTAAAATAACATGTTTTAAATAATATATTTGAAAGACTTTATAATCATACTTTGTCTACCAAATTACAAGTTTAAACTAATTGGATATATTTCTAGTTTTTACTACAAGAAAAGTAAATTTTTAAAATTATTACAGGAGACAAACATTTAAAATTATTAAAATTTAGAGCTGGATGACAGCTACACACCAGCCGCTCACAATTCCAATATTTGGAATAACATGCATGAATACAGCCTCACATGATGTAATACAATTTCCACTCTGTGTAGATATATTTTTATTGTATGAAGGTAAATCATAGTTTGTGTTGCTGTTTATTTTGCAATAACTTTCAGATAGCATTTCAGCATAACACAAGTATTCCTGTTCCTGCAATAACTCTGCCTAACGGAGCTGATTAAAAATACCGAATAAATTACAAATCGTTTTATTTTTTCATTTAATAAAACAGTACTTTTTACAACTATTGAAAGACGGTCAGCTGCTTTCTTACTTTGTTCCTAATATTTTGCATTATCATTTTGAATGTTATCATACCTTACTTCCCACAAAAACACATTCCTCTTTGACAATCAGTTGATTACACTTGTTAATATTGTTCTAAAAAGGACTTCTATTGTAAATGGAAAAATGATAAAAGTATTAAAAAGAAGTAAACTACTAAACATTAAATAAAAACATTTTTCTTGTGTTTGAAATTTCTACACCACTAAACCTTTTTAACTGATAAATGAAAATAAAAACATATGATTTGGTTTGTTTCAAAACTATATGTATTTTGGTTTTGAATGGGTTGTGTAACCCCACTTATACGTAGAAAAAAATTACGTTTCAAATATATTACAATTGCAATTTATATAGATACGAGTAGATAATAATATGGGGTTCCTGGCGCACTTTCGGAGCCGACCGAAAAGCAATGTAAAATACTGTTCAATGTACCATAAAGGAAGCTGAGAAATAACACAGCAAATCTCAATGAAAAATTAACCGAATCTACAGTCGTTCGTCTCCAAAAGCGATCGGTACATTACTATCTACTCTATGGAATGAAAAATTAACCAAATCTACAGCTGTTTGCTTCTACTTTCTTAAGCTGTGCTTTGTAAAATGTTGTCAAATCTGCTACGAATAAAGGAAAAATGTTCAGTGACAGTCGAGGTGTGCTACTACAGACCGACCCATCACGATAATCGCTTCGCCTGCGTCATATCCGTAGTGATATCACGCCGTGAGAGGCGCAATCGTTTGGTTTACAAGCACCATTTAGTTAAATAAATTTTTCTATCTAAATGGAGCGCGAAAAAATATCATGTCCGTTCTGCAAAAAAGAAATTTTAAGAAAAAACTATGATCGCCATTATAATTCTAAAAGTCACGAAAAAAACAAGCAAATTTACGATAATGAACTAAATTATTTAAGACAATGGGCTAGAGAAAATAAAATTGCCGATCACGAAAACATGTTTAATATTGAGAAATTACGTGAATTAAAGAGAAATTTCAAAGTTGAAAAGAAAAATCTCGACCTATTTAATGATGAAAAACTTCATTCAATAGCTGAAAAGTTGGCTATCGGTACTAACGATAAAACCAAGTCTGAAATGATCGAAGAAATTGATAAAACTCTTAAAGTAAAATCCGAAAATATCATTGATGTAGAAGTTTTATCCTCAATACACGGTCTTTTCAAGCAATACATTTTAACAAACTTGAACGACAATTCCATGTCAATTTACAAATATCTTTCAATTATGCGGTCAGAAATTAAAAGTTTAATCGAGAAATTTCAAGAAAATGTTAAAAATATGAAGGGCTATCTCTCTTTGGAATGTGAAATACGAACGAACTTTAGTGAATGGTGAACCGCAAACATGTCTAATGTATTTTACTATCAAAGCAGACGAAATCTTTGACGTAAACGTCTTTATTACTAAGCAATTTAATAAATTAACACATCGAGAACAAACGAATAATCCAAATAAAGGTTCCGGATGGACATTTAAAAGTTGTAAACAACTAGTTTTGAGCCTTAACAAACACGAAATGATGAATGCAGGATCATACATCGATTTACCAAAGAATATCAAAGATAAAAAAGCTTGTATAAATATAAAAAAATAGAGATGATTTTTGCTTTATTTACTCAATAAGATGTGCTATTGAAAAACCAGAAAGAGACTGTGAACGTGTAAAGCAATACGAAAAATTTGTGAATGACGAAATATTTTCAGGTTTTGAGTATCCAATGTCTCTGAAAGATATACAAATATTTGAAAAACGAAGCTACAATTCCAAGTATAAGTATCCAACAATGTCTATCAATGTCTACAGTTTTGATGAAAATATTAACATTGTTCCGTTACAAATTTCTGAAAAATATGACGCTGAAACAAACATTGATTTATTGTATGTTAAACAAGATGATAAATCTCATTATGTTTTGATAACCGATTTAAATAAGCTTGTTTCTTCGCAGTTGTCTAAACATAAAGAAAGAAAATTTTTGTGTAGAAGATGTTTAAGCCATTTTTACAAATCTGGAGATTTAACAGATCACTTAGAAATTTGTAAAAATCATGAAGTTTGTAAGCCAATTATGCCATTTCCCAGGTCAAACAACTAAATTTACTAATTATCAAAAGAAATTTAACCATCCGTACGTAATTTATATGGACTTTGAGAGCATATTAGAAAAATTCCGACATGCAAGAACAATCCACAAAGATCGACTACAACCAAGATTCAGAGGCACATTCCTTATGGTTTTACTCTATATTTAGTGTCAAATGTGACCAATCGTATGTACAAGCCGATATGTTATCGAGCAAAAAATGAAGAAGATTTGCCAAATGTTCCTGCAAAATTGTTTTTGAAGAACTCAATAAATTATTGAAATACATAGCTACAAAATATAATTCTAAGAACAAAAAACCTATGCAATTAACTGAAGAAGAAGAAATTTCATATCAAAATTCTAGTCTTTGCCACATTTGTGAAGAAATATCGTATCAAGATACAGAAAAAACTTTAGGTTTTATGCCAGATGATTGGTACGATGATACGTACAAGAAATGTAGAGATCATTGTCATTTGACTGGAAAGTTTCGAGGAGCAGCTCATAGAATTTGTAATCTAAATTTGAAATTTCCTCAGAATATTCCCGTTTTCTGTCACAATATGTCAAATTACGATACTCATTTGTACATAAAAGAATTGGCTAAGCAATATGGAAATGTTGATTTGATCGCAAACACCGATGAAAAATATATAAATTATTCTGTAAATTCTGGATACGGGTATGAGTTTGATGGTGACAAACCTAGAAAGTTCATAAAATTCTCTTTCGTGGACACATTTAGATTCATGGCCTCGTCTATTGAAAAATTAGCGAAAAATCTAAAGAAAGAAGACTTCAAACATACAAATCATTTTATACAGGATGGAAGAATATTGAATGAAAATTCTAAAAAGACAGCCAAATGACGAAGAAGAAATCTTTAAAATTCTATCTGGAAAAGGCATATTTCCCTATGAATTTATCGACAGTATTGAAAAACTTGATTACACAGAAGAATTGAGAATTCAAGATTTCTATTCACTTTTGACAGACGAGAGAGCATATCTGAGAAAGAGTTTCAACACTACTTAAATGTGTGGAACAAATTAAAAGAGAAAAATCTAGGAAATTACTCTGATCTCTATAACATTCAAGATGTTCTATTGCTCGCTGATATCTTTGAAAATTTTAGGAATATTTGTTTGAATTGCTATAAGCTTGATCCAGCACACTATCTAACAGCTCCCAGTCTTGCATGGGATGCTATGTTTAAAGTTAACTAAAATCGAGCTTCAACTGATACACGATTACGATATGTATTTAATGATCGAAAAAGGTATTCGCGGAGGCATTTCTCAATGTATTAAACGATATGTGAAAGCAAATAACAAATATTTAAAAGATTTTGATAAAACAAAGCCCGAAAACTATTTACTCTATCTCGATGCTAATAACCTTTATGGGTATGGCCTCATGCAAAGTTTACCATACGGCGATATCAAGTGGATGGATCCTAAAACGTATACAAAAGAAGAGTGGCAAGAAACAATTTTGGAACTCACTGGCGACGAAGATTATGGCTATATTCTCGAAGTCGATCTTGGATATCCAACGAATTTACACGAACATCACAAGGATTTACCTCTTGCTCCCGAACATTATAAAAAACAAACTTTGCACAACTCTACTGGATAAAACTGAATACGTTGTTCATTCGAGAAATTTGAAATTCTATCTGGAACAAGGAATGGTGTTAAAACATGTGAATAGAGTTATCGCATTCGATCAGAAGCCTTTTATGAAAGAATACATTGATTTTAACACAAACATGAGAACCAAAGCTACAAGCGACTTTGAAAAGGACTTTTATAAGCTGATGAACAACTCAGTTTTTGGAAAATCTATGGAAAATGTGAGAAACAGATGTGATATTAAGCTTGGAAATGAAGAATTTTCAATGAAACAAGCTAAGAAAACAAATTTCAAATGCTTTAACATCTTTGACGACAACTGTATAGCGAGTCACATGTACAAACAAAAGGTTAAATTTAACAAACCGATTTACATAGGATTTTCAGTTCTCGACCTCTCAAAATTGCTAATGTACGAGTTTTATTACGACAAATTAAAGAAGTTTGATCCAGATTTGAATCTGTGTTACATGGATACAGACAGTTATTTCCTAGAATTGAAACGAGATCCTTTTAAAATTATTAAAGAAAATATAGATGACTTTGATACAAGTGATTATCCAAAAGATCACGAATGTTTCACTACTAAAAATAAGAAGGTAATAGGGAAATTCAAAGATGAGTTAAATAGCGAAGTTTTAGAAGAATTTTGTGGTTTAAGGTCTAAGATGTACTCGTACAAATATCTAGATAAAAACCCAGTTAGGTGTAAAGGAATTAAGAGAAGCGTTGTAAATAAAACAATAAATATCGAAAACTTGAAGAGATGTTTGTTCGAAGATAAAGAAGAATTTAGGGAGATGACAGTAATCAAAAGCTATAAACATGAGTTGTACACTGTTACCATAAACAAGCTGGCACTGAACGCTAAAGATGATAAGAGAATTGTCCTAGAAAATAAGATCGATACAGTACCGTATGGCTATAAAAATGAAGCAAAATCTGATATATTAGACGAATTAAATAAACTTGGAAACTTTGATATGTAAATGGAAGATGATTTAATTCACTGTCACAAGTGTAAAAAGAAAACGAAAAAATATAGATTCAAAAAATCGTTCAAACTCAAAATGGATTGTATAGAATTGCTGCAAAATGTTCAAAATGTAAGACAAACAAGAGTAAGTTTTATAAAGAATCCAAATCCAAAACCTGTTAAGCAAGAATTGAAGACTAAAGATAAGATAGAGATTGAAGCTCGAGAAATTCATGCACCAGTACGAAAAAAGTTTAAAAAGAGAAAAATTATAACATTAGGAATTGACGATTTATGGGCAGCAGAATTTAGTTATAATGTCTAACTATTCAGATCAAAATGATGGGTTTAAGTATATGTTAAATGTTATTGATACTTTCTCAAAATATGCTTGGTCAAGAGCTATCAAAAGAAAAAACGGCAAGGATGTTTCAAAAGCTTTCGAAGATATAGTAAAAGATGCCCATAAGGATCAATCACAAACCTCCAAACCTACTTCATACAGATAAGGGTTTAGAGTTTTAAAAATAAAGAATTTAATGACGTTTTGAGAAAATACGACATCAAGATTTATCATACTGAAAACGAAGAGAAATCAAGTATTGTAGAGAGATATAACAGAACTCAAAATGAGAGAATGAAAGTAATTTTTGAGATTAATAAAAACTTTAAATGGATCGATATTCTTCAAAAAATCGTAAACAATTATAACGATACAGTTCACAGCACAATCAAAATGAAACCGAAAGACGTAGATAGGGATGCAGAAAAGGAGTTATTAGAGACCGTTTTCAAGTATGTTCCACCTGAAATTCACACGAAAACTAAATTTAAAGTCAATGATCATGTAAGAATTGTTAGTAAAAAACAAACATTTTCGAACAAATATAAGAACAATTGGTCAAGAGAAATCTTTGTGATTTATCAAATTAATAACACAGATCCTGTAAACTTATAGTATAAAAGATTTAAATAATGAAGAAATAACCGGAAAGTTTTATGAATATGAATTGAAGAAGTCAAAACTGTAATATAAATTTTCTATATATAAAATGGCGCATCAAAAGAAATGTACAAAGTGCAAAGAATTTAAAGATTTAAATGAATTTTATAAAGATAAAAATAGGAAAGATGGAATGCATTATAATTGCAAAGATTGTGAAAGGGAATATCATAAAGAATTATATGATAAAATAGAAAAATTAACTTTGGAAGATAAAGAATGTCTTAAATGTAAAGAAACTAAAAAAATTTCAGAGTTTAATAGTGATCACTATAGTAGAGATAAGAAAGACTCATATTGTAAAGATTGTGTAAAGAAGAATCTTCATAGATTATATTATGAAGATACTCAATGTGAATGTGGAAGAACTATAAAGTGGTTAAATAATTATCAAAAACATTTACAAACCAAATATCATAAGTTAAGAGTTTAACATTTTCATCGTGTAATAATTTTTTTCTATATAAATGGAGTCTCAAAAGAAATGTACAAAGTGTCAAGAAGAGAATAGAAAAGACTGTTATTGTAAGGAATTATATGATAAAATTAACAAATTAACTTTAGAAGAGAAAAAGTGTTACTTTTGTAAAGAAATTAAAAATATTTCTGAATTTAATAACTGGCAGTATAGTAAAGATAGAAAAGATGCTTTTTGCAAAGATTGTGCTAAAAAAATTTTCAGCGAAAGTTATAAAAACGAAATGCCTTGTGAATATGAAAAAAAAATTCTACGATGGTTACCTAGTTATGCTAAACATTTACAAACAAAATATAATAAATCGAGAGTTTTTTAGTAAAATTTAGAAACATTTTCATCGTGTAATTTAGATATTCTATAAATCAGTCGAGATTCTGCCATATTTGTAGTAAAATGATTTCCGTTGTATAAAATATTCAAAGATTCTTTTCATTTGGTTTATACAGATTGATAGAATTTGGTTCGTCATCAATGAACAAAATCTCTAATTCAGGATAATTTATTTTTAGATGTTTTAATCGGTTTGGTATTTCTCGTTTTCTGAGCTCTGATAACGTAATAAGGCCATTCCCACATGTGAATTCTTCTTAATTAACACAAAAACATGGTGTTTTTTCTTATCAAAATCTTTACATACCATATCTCTCTTCATTAATTCCATTTCGCAATTCTTGATTCTCTATTTTCAATAATTTCATTTCATCTTTAATTTGCAAGTGTTTTAACTTCGTCCCTCTAAATATTTAATCTTGTTTTCAAGTTTGTACTCACCAAATTTTCTAATGGAGGGTTAAAACCTCTTTTGTAACCCACTTTTGAAAGGTTTTTTGCATCTAATTTATTAGATCTTAGTATTAAAGAATAAAATCCAGATTCATTAATGAAAATAGTGTCAGGATGAAGATTTTGAAAGGGTCTATGGCATAGACTCTTGTAATTTATATATTTAAAGGCTATTTTTCTCGTCATTATCAATATTATTTATGATAGCTTGTCTAGTATTTTCATATTGTAAAATTTCTGCAACATCTTTAGCCTTAAACCAAATTTCATTATTTTCGTCAACAATCGTGCAAATGTCTTTATTATTGAATGTAAGTTGATTGTTGAGTAGGTCTACAACTGACTCCATTTAGATAGAAAAGAAATTTAACTAGTAATTTTTATTTCAGTATAAAGTCCAGATTCATTGATAAAAACAGGGTCAGGATGAAGATTGTTAAGGGGCCATTCGAATAGCCCCTTGTTTTTTAAGTAAAAATATTGAATTTTGTCATCATCATCAACTCATTTTTTATTCCTTTTTCAATCTTAAATATATTGTTGTTTTACTCTCATTATTTAATAAATTTTCCCTCAGAGTCTTGTATAGTTAGAACGATTTTTTGAATTCTTTTAATATTTTTTCTAATTGGAATATAATCGATTTCATTCGGTTTTTCACTGATTTTTGATCCATAAGCAACATTTGGGAAAAAAGTGTACAAAATTTCAGATTCTTTGTGTAAATGTTCGGTATGATTTTCAAAACTAGGTTCAACGAGATTGCAGTGCACTTCAATTACATCAAACGGTCTAAATTTTGGCGTTTTATTTCCCTAAATATACCTGATTTGGCTCAATAGTTTCTTGAACAAACCCTAACAAATCTACAATAATTGCTGAAAACATTATTCTTACTGGTGATTTTATTCGAATTTTTATTAGAGAGATAATTTTTTTTGCATTTCAAACTTGTTTTCGTCAAAGTTTAAAGATTTATCTGATTGTTTGAATGTTTTCAGATAATTTTTAAGGGAATTTTTAATTTGATCGAAAGTATAATATCCTTTGTTTAAACCATAATATTTTGTTATGTTCTTCTCACTAAATCCTATACAATAAGGAGAACTTTCACTAATATTTATTACAAAATTGTCAGAATAAAAACCGCTTAAACCGATAAAATAATTTGATTCTTCCTCTAAGTGTATAGGATGTTCCAAGTTTAAAAATAATTGAGAGCTTTCTGAAGTCAACTTGAACAGCTTCATTTTCGCAAGCGTTGCTTCAAGATGAAAATCTTCTATTTAAATGGAGAAATTTTTAAAGCAAAAAGATCAGATAAAACTTCAAACGTTTGAAGAAAATAAGAAAGATCAACCGATCAGATTGTTAATTGTTGGTTTCAAGTGGATGTGGAAAAACAACTTTATTATTGAATTTTATCTACAATAGGTTGATTCCTTATTCCAATTTGTATGTTTTTAGTAAATCTTTAGAACAAGACGCCTATAAAAAATTACAAGAAAGATTTGAAAATATTGAGAAAAACTTAAACAAAAAAATATCACATTTTTATAATGCTTCCGAGGACATAGTTTCCATTAAGCGAATGTAAACCGAATTCTTTAATCGTTTTTGATGATTGTATTTTGGAAAATCAAGACGTTATTAAAGAATATTTCATAATGTCCTCGTCACAAAAACATATCTTGTATCTATCTTTCTCAATGCTTTTCAAAGGTTGATAAACAAGTTATAACAAATGATTTGAATATGCTGTGTGTTTTTAAACAAGATGATCATTATTCCAGAAAGATTTATAACAATTATGTGGGATCTGATATGAGTTTTAACCACTTTATTGAGTTATGTGATAAAATTTGGAAGGAAGACTACGGATTTTTAACTATTAATCTAACTTTGAAGCCTAAAAATGGTAAATATCTGAATAAATTTTCTAACATAAATGCTGCTCAGTGGTCTGACAAATCTACTTGATAAAATATTTGTTACAATTATTTTTATATTATCTTTACTTTTTATTTACATTATGAAAATAACAGAAAAACGGTAAATCTGTTCACGTTCCACGTTCACGTTCCACGTTCACGTTCCTCGTTCACGTTCCACGTTCACGTTCATGTTTCACGTTCATGTTTCACGTTCGTGTTTACGTTTCACGTTCATGTTTTTACGTTCGTGTTTACGTTTCACGTTCGTGTTTCACGTTCGTGTTTCACGTTCGTGTTTCACGTTCCACGTTCACGTTTTACGTTCCGTGTTCACGTTTCGTGTTCACGTTTCCACGTTCCACGTTTACGTTTCAAAATTTTCCTAAATAAATGGCGAACGTAACTTCAGAAGAAGCAAAAAAACTTGATCAAATAGAAAAGAAATTAATCAAAGAATTTAAAGAACAGATTCGAATTGATGAAAAAGAACAAGAATTTATTCAAAAAATTAATCAACCTGTAACATCTGCAATAAAAAAATGTTGAGGGCAAAATTGAAAATGTTTTAAGCGATAATCAAAATTTGATGAATTTGGTTCCAGTTGTACGACAATTTGCTGATATTTCTATACCAGAATCTGAGTTTGAATTGCCAAAATTACCATCTTCAACACCATTTAGACCTCGAATCATTGAAGACTCTACCATAGTTGAACCAATAAGTCCTGGAACAACGGATATAATAATTGGTGAAATTGGTAAAAAATTTCTTCCTAGAGCAAAGGATGATAAATTTGGTTTGTATTGGGACAGAAAAAAGAAAAGTTTTATGATTGGAAATTTGCCCGTGAATTTTGAGCATAATGATATCATTATTAATGAAAAAACATATGAAGGAACTCAAGGTTTATGGAGATTATTAACAGGCACTGATGTTCCAAAAGACGGTTTATATTCTGAAGAAGACTTGAAAAAGTATACTGAAATTTTATGGAAATCTGATTCAATTTACAAAAATAATGATCCATCAACTAAGAAACCAAAGTCAAGTAAAGGTAAAAAATATCTCAATTTGATTAAACCAATTTGGGAAAAAAGAATCGAAGGATCAGGTGTGAGAAAATACAGTGATAATAAGATTGAATACAGATATATCGACGATTTTGACAAAACTCGATGGAATTATTAATTATATTTATGCTCAAGAAAAGGCTGGAAACAACAATTTTTTGAACGAAAAGAAAGCGATTAAAGATTTTATTTCGAACAAACTTGATGAAATGATTGAAAAACCTGATGGAATTAAATATTTAAAACGAGTTTTGCCGGCAATAAGTTCATCTATGATTGAAGGTAGCGGACTTTTGAATGATTTTATCAACAATTTACCTTTTGAATTACACGTACCAACTTATCAGTATCTGGGGCCTGGCACAAAACTCGAAAAAAGACTAAAAAGAGGAGATCCTGGTATAAATAAATTAGATCAAGCTGCTATGGAACACGATATTTTTTTATGCAAAACATAGAGACACAAATTCCAGACATATAGCAGATAAAGTTTTGCAAGATAAAGCAATGGATAGATTTTTATCAAAAGATGCTGGATTAGGTGAAAGATTTGTTGCACTTCCAACAGCTGGAGCAATGTTTTTTGAAGAGAAAACTAGGAATGGGAATCGAAGAGAACTTGAAATTTTAACTATATAAATGGAGGTGAATGTAAATTTCAGCAAAAATCAGAAAGAAAAAATAAAATCCGCTTTTAAGAAGAAAATACCCGTTAGTATTCAATTTAAAATAGATCAACTAAGAAATGGCGAAGATAAGATATTTTTAACAAATAGACAATACAATAAACTCGAAAAACATAAGAAAAACGATAAAGGAATACGATACATGATTTTTTCACTATATCATGTACAATATGTAAATTAAGTAGATGACACTGGGAAAACACTCCTATGCCGTTTCTAGCACAATTTATTGGCAAATAACATAAAAAATAATAATATGTAGGTACAAGTACAATGCGAATTTCCTTCCTGCGCATATCGACACAATGCGTGCGTGATATCTACTGGTAAGTCTTTGAGGAGCCCAGCTTATCCCTTTGCGTAGTGTCTAATGTTTTTGGTGTCCATAGTTATAATAATAGGTGCCATTTTCCAGGTGCTTTTAAAACGTAAGAAATTATTTGCCCTTTACCTTTGCTAGGATCGTTGTAGAGATGTTTTTTTCATGCCATTTTGTTTCTATTGAATATACCTTTAAAATAAAAAGTCTAAAACATGATAGGGGATGCAACTTGAAAATTTAATGGCGCTTCCTTTTCCTATAACCTTATAATCTTCGTAGAGATGATTTGTTATTTTAGTGTGATTAAAAAAAAAATTAACTGTTTAAATGACGTGTCACAAGTTAGGGGTTGCAATTTGAACATTTTAAGTGACCCTCCTCTACCCCCCATGATAAAGTGCTGGGTTAGTTTTATCCATAAAAATGCCAAAACAGTATTTACAAAGAGATGATGAAGATTTTTACATCGATAATTAAATCCGTTTGGAATATATCCAGGTGTAATCAGGACTTAAAGTACTTCATGTAAAATAACATGTTTTAATAATATATTTGAAATAGACTTTTATAATCAACCACTTTGTCTACCAAATTACAAGTTTTAAACTAATTGGATATATTTCTAGTTTTTACTACAAGAAAAGTAAATTTTTAAAATTATTACAGGAGACAAACATTTAAAATTATTAAAATTTAGAGCTGGATGACAGCTACACACCAGCCGCTCACAATTCCAATATTTGGAATAACATGCATGAATACAGCCTCACATGATGTAATACAATTTCCACTCTGTGTAGATATATTTTATTGTATGAAGGTAAATCATAGTTTGTGTTGCTGTTTATTTTGCAATAACTTTCAGATAGCATTTCAGCATAACACAAGTATTCTGTTCCTGCATTAACTCTGCCTAACGGAGCTGATTAAAAATACCGAATAAATTACAAATCGTTTTATTTTTTCATTTAATAAAACAGTACTTTTTACAACTATTGAAAGACGGTCAGCTGCTTTCTTACTTTGTTCCTAATATTTTGCATTATCATTTTGAATGTTATCATACCTTACTTCCCACAAAACACATTCCTCTTTGACAATCAGTTGATTACACTTGTTAATATTGTTCTAAAAAGGACTTCTATTGTAAATGGAAAAATGATAAAAGTATTAAAAAGAAGTAAACTACTAAACATTAAATAAAAACATTTTTCTTGTGTTTGAAATTTCTACACCACTAAACCTTTTTAACTGATAAATGAAAATAAAAAAACATATGATTTGGTTTGTTTCAAAACTATATGTATTTTGGTTTTGAATGGGTTGTGTAACCCCACTTATACGTAGAAAAAAATTACGTTCAAATATATTACAATTGCAATTTATATAGATACGAGTAGATAATAATATGGGGTTCCTGGCGCACTTTCGGAGCCGACCGAAAAGCAATGTAAAATACTGTTCAATGTACCATAAAGGAAGCTGAGAAATAACACAGCAAATCTCAATGAAAAATTAACCGAATCTACAGTCGTTCGTCTCCAAAAGCGATCGGTACATTACTTTCTATCTACTCTATGGAATGAAAAATTAACCAAATCTACAGCTGTTTGCTTCTACTTTCTTAAGCTGTGCTTTGTAAAATGTTGTCAAATCTGCTACGAATAAAGGAAAAAATGTTCAATGACAGTCGAGGTGTGCTACTACAGACCGACCATCACGATAATCGCTTCGCCTGCGTCATATCCGTAGTGATATCACGCCGTGAGAGGCGCAATCGTTGGTTTACAAGCACCATTTAGTTAAATAAATTTTTCTATCTAAATGGAGCGCGAAAAAAATATCATGTCCGTTCTGCAAAAAAGAAATTTTAAGAAAAAACTATGATCGCCATTATAATTCTAAAAGTCACGAAAAAAACAAGCAAATTTACGATAATGAACTAAATTATTTAAGACAATGGGCTAGAGAAAATAAAATTGCCGATCACGAAAACATGTTTAATATTGAGAAATTACGTGAATTAAAGAGAAATTTCAAAGTTGAAAAGAAAAATCTCGACCTATTTAATGATGAAAAACTTCATTCAATAGCTGAAAAGTTGGCTATCGGTACTAACGATAAAACCAAGTCTGAAATGATCGAAGAAATTGATAAAACTCTTAAAGTAAAATCCGAAAATATCATTGATGTAGAAGTTTTATCCTCAATACACGGTCTTTTCAAGCAATACATTTTAACAAACTTGAACGACAATTCCATGTCAATTTACAAATATCTTTCAATTATGCGGTCAGAAATTAAAAGTTTAATCGAGAAATTTCAAGAAAATGTTAAAAATATGAAGGGCTATCTCTCTTTGGAATGTGAATACGAACGAACTTTAGTGAATGGTGAACCGCAAACATGTCTAATGTATTTTACTATCAAAGCAGACGAAATCTTTGACGTAAACGACTTTATTACTAAGCAATTTAATAAATTAACACATCGAGAACAAACGAATAATCCAAATAAAGGTTCCGGATGGACATTTAAAAGTTGTAAACAACTAGTTTTGAGCCTTAACAAACACGAAATGATGAATGCAGGATCATACATCGATTTACCAAAGAATATCAAAGATAAAAAAGCTTGTATAAATATAAAAAATAGAGATGATTTTTGCTTTATTTACTCAATAAGATGTGCTATTGAAAAACCAGAAAGAGACTGTGAACGTGTAAAGCAATAACGAAAAATTTGTGAATGACGAAATATTTTCAGGTTTTGAGTATCCAATGTCTCTGAAAGATATACAAATATTTGAAAAACGAAGCTACAATTCCAAGTATAAGTATCCAACAATGTCTATCAATGTCTACAGTTTTGATGAAAATATTAACATTGTTCCGTTACAAATTTCTGAAAAATATGACGCTGAAACAAACATTGATTTATTGTATGTTAAACAAGATGATAAATCTCATTATGTTTTGATAACCGATTTAAATAAGCTTGTTTCTTCGCAGTTGTCTAAATATAAAGAAAGAAAATTTTTGTGTAGAAGATGTTTAAGCCATTATTTTTACAAATTCTGGAGATTTAACAGATCACTTAGAAATTTGTAAAAATCATGAAGTTTGTAAGCCAATTATGCCATTTCCAGGTCAAACAACTAAATTTTACTAATTATCAAAAGAAATTTAACCATCCGTACGTAATTTATATGGACTTTGAGAGCATATTAGAAAAAATTCCGACATGCAAGAACAATCCACAAAGATCGACTACAACCAAGATTCAGAGGCACATTCCTTATGGTTTTACTCTATATTTAGTGTCAAATGTGACCAATCGTATGTACAAGCCGATATGTTATCGAGCAAAAAATGAAGAAGATTTGCCAAATGTTCCTGCAAAATTGTTTGAAGAACTCAATAAATTATTGAAATACATAGCTACAAAATATAATTCTAAGAACAAAAAACCTATGAAATTAACTGAAGAAGAAGAAATTTCATATCAAATTTCTAGTCTTTGCCACATTTGTGAAGAAATATCGTATCAAGATACAGAAAAAACTTTAGGTTTTATGCCAGATGATTGGTACGATGATACGTACAAGAAATGTAGAGATCATTGTCATTTGACTGGAAAGTTTCGAGGAGCAGCTCATAGAATTTGTAATCTAAATTTGAACTTTCCTCAGAATATTCCCGTTTTTCTGTCACAATATGTCAAATTACGATACTCATTTGTACATAAAAGAATTGGCTAAGCAATATGGAAATGTTGATTTGATCGCAAACACCGATGAAAAATATATAAATTATTCTGTAAATTCTGGATACGGGTATGAGTTTGATGGTGACAAACCTAGAAAGTTCATAAAATTCTCTTTCGTGGACACATTTAGATTCATGGCCTCGTCTATTGAAAAATTAGCGAAAAATCTAAAGAAAGAAGACTTCAAACATACAAATCATTTTATACAGGATGGAAGAATATTGAATGAAATTCTAAAAAGACAGCCAAATGACGAAGAAGAAATCTTTAAAATTCTATCTGGAAAAGGCATATTTCCCTATGAATTTATCGACAGTATTGAAAAACTTGATTACACAGAAGAATTGAGAATTCAAGATTTCTATTCACTTTTGACAGACGAGAGCATATCTGAGAAAGAGTTTCAACACTACTTAAATGTGTGGAACAAATTAAAAGAGAAAAATCTAGGAAATTACTCTGATCTCTATAACATTCAAGATGTTCTATTGCTCGCTGATATCTTTGAAAATTTTAGGAATATTTGTTTGAATTGCTATAAGCTTGATCCAGCACACTATCTAACAGCTCCCAGTCTTGCATGGGATGCTATGTTAAAATTAACTAAAATCGAGCTTCAACTGATACACGATTACGATATGTATTTAATGATCGAAAAAGGTATTCGCGGAGGCATTTCTCAATGTATTAAACGATATGTGAAAGCAAATAACAAATATTTAAAAGATTTTGATAAAACAAAGCCCGAAAACTATTTACTCTATCTCGATGCTAATAACCTTTATGGGTATGGCCTCATGCAAAGTTTACCATACGGCGATATCAAGTGGATGGATCCTAAAACGTATACAAAAGAAGAGTGGCAAGAAACAATTTTGGAACTCACTGGCGACGAAGATTATGGCTATATTCTCGAAGTCGATCTTGGATATCCAACGAATTTACACGAACATCACAAGGATTTACCTCTTGCTCCCGAACATTATAAAAACAAACTTTGCACAACTCTACTGGATAAAACTGAATACGTTGTTCATTCGAGAAATTTGAAATTCTATCTGGAACAAGGAATGGTGTTAAAACATGTGAATAGAGTTATCGCATTCGATCAGAAGCCTTTTATGAAAGAATACATTGATTTTAACACAAACATGAGAACCAAAGCTACAAGCGACTTTGAAAAGGACTTTTATAAGCTGATGAACAACTCAGTTTTTGGAAAATCTATGGAAAATGTGAGAAACAGATGTGATATTAAGCTTGGAAATGAAGAATTTTCAATGAAACAAGCTAAGAAAACAAATTTCAAATGCTTTAACATCTTTGACGACAACTGTATAGCGAGTCACATGTACAAACAAAAGGTTAAATTTAACAAACCGATTTACATAGGATTTTCAGTTCTCGACCTCTCAAAATTGCTAATGTACGAGTTTTATTACGACAAATTAAAGAAGTTTGATCCAGATTTGAATCTGTGTTACATGGATACAGACAGTTATTTCCTAGAATTGAAACGAGATCCTTTTAAAATTATTAAAGAAAATATAGATGACTTTGATACAAGTGATTATCCAAAAGATCACGAATGTTTCACTACTAAAAATAAGAAGGTAATAGGGAAATTCAAAGATGAGTTAAATAGCGAAGTTTTAGAAGAATTTTGTGGTTTAAGGTCTAAGATGTACTCGTACAAATATCTAGATAAAAACCCAGTTAGGTGTAAAGGAATTAAGAGAAGCGTTGTAAATAAAACAATAAATATCGAAAACTTGAAGAGATGTTTGTTCGAAGATAAAGAAGAATTTAGGGAGATGACAGTAATCAAAAGCTATAAACATGAGTTGTTACACTGTTACCATAAACAAGCTGGCACTGAACGCTAAAGATGATAAGAGAATTGTCCTAGAAAATAAGATCGATACAGTACCGTATGGCTATAAAAATGAAGCAAAATCTGATATATTAGACGAATTAAATAAACTTGGAAACTTTGATATGTAAATGGAAGATGATTTAATTCACTGTCACAAGTGTAAAAAAGAAAACGAAAAATATAGATTCAAAAATCGTTCAAACTCAAAATGGATTGTATAGAATTGCTGCAAAATGTTCAAAATGTAAGACAAACAAGAGTAAGTTTATATAAAGAATCCAAATCCAAAACCTGTTAAGCAAGAATTGAAGACTAAAGATAAGATAGAGATTGAAGCTCGAGAAATTCATGCACCAGTACGAAAAAAGTTTAAAAAGAGAAAAATTATAACATTAGGAATTGACGATTTATGGGCAGCAGATTTAGTTATAATGTCCTAACTATTCAGATCAAAATGATGGATTTAAGTATATGTTAAATGTTATTGATACTTTCTCAAAATATGCTTGGTCAAGAGCTATCAAAAGAAAAAACGGCAAGGATGTTTCAAAAGCTTTCGAAGATATAGTAAAAGATGCCATAAGGATCAATCACAAACCTCCAAACCTACTTCATACAGATAAGGGTTTAGAGTTTAAAAAATAAAGAATTTAATGACGTTTTGAGAAAATACGACATCAAGATTTAATCATACTGAAAACGAAGAGAAATCAAGTATTGTAGAGAGATATAACAGAACTCAAAATGAGAGAATGAAAGTAATTTTTGAGATTAATAAAAACTTTAAATGGATCGATATTCTTCAAAAAATCGTAAACAATTATAACGATACAGTTCACAGCACAATCAAAATGAAACCGAAAGACGTAGATAGGGATGCAGAAAAGGAGTTATTAGAGACCGTTTTCAAGTATGTTCCACCTGAAATTCACACGAAAACTAAATTTAAAGTCAATGATCATGTAAGAATTGTTAGTAAAAAACAAACATTTTCGAACAAATATAAGAACAATTGGTCAAGAGAAATCTTTGTGATTTATCAAATTAATAACACAGATCCTGTAACTTATAGTATAAAAGATTTAAATAATGAAGAAATAACCGGAAAGTTTTATGAATATGAATTGAAGAAGTCAAAACTGTAATATAAATTTTCTATATATATAAATGGCGCATCAAAAGAAATGTACAAAAGTGCAAAGAATTTAAAGATTTAAATGAATTTTATAAAGATAAAAATAGGAAAGATGGAATGCATTATAATTGCAAAGATTGTGAAAGGGAATATCATAAAGAATTATATGATAAAATAGAAAAATTAACTTTGGAAGATAAAGAATGTCTTAAATGTAAAGAAACTAAAAAAATTTCAGAGTTTAATAGTGATCACTATAGTAGAGATAAGAAAGACTCATATTGTAAAGATTGTGTAAAGAAGAATCTTCATAGATTATATTATGAAGATACTCAATGTGAATGTGGAAGAACTATAAAGTGGTTAAATAATTATCAAAAAACATTTACAAACCAAATATCATAAGTTAAGAGTTTAACATTTTCATCGTGTAATAATTTTTTCTATATAAATGGAGTCTCAAAAGAAATGTACAAAGTGTCAAGAAGAGAATAGAAAAGACTGTTATTGTAAGGAATTATATGATAAAATTAACAAATTAACTTTAGAAGAGAAAAAGTGTTACTTTTGTAAAGAAATTAAAAATATTTCTGAATTTAATAACTGGCAGTATAGTAAAGATAGAAAAGATGCTTTTTGCAAAGATTGTGCTAAAAAAATTTTCAGCGAAAGTTATAAAAACGAAATGCCTTGTGAATATGAAAAAAAAATTCTACGATGGTTACCTAGTTATGCTAAACATTTACAAAACAAAATATAATAAATCGAGAGTTTTTAGTAAAATTTAGAAACATTTTCATCGTGTAATTTAGATATTCTATAAATCAGTCGAGATTCTGCCATATTTTGTAGTAAAATGATTTCCGTTGTATAAAATATTCAAAGATTCTTTCATTTGGTTATACAGATTGATAGAATTTGGTTCGTCATCAATGAACAAAATCTCTAATTCAGGATAATTTATTTTTAGATGTTTTAAAAATCGGTTTGGTATTTTCTCGTTTCTGCTGAGCTCTGATAACGTAATAAGGCCATTCCCACATGTGATTCTTCTTAATTAACACAAAAACATGGTGTTTTTTTCTTATCAAAATCTTTACATACCATATCTCTCTTCATTAATTCCATTCGCAATTCTTGATTCTCTATTTTCAATAATTTCATTTCATCTTTAATTTGCAAGTGTTTAACTTCGTCCTCTAAATATTTAATCTTGTTTTCAAGTTTGTACTCACAAAATTTTCTAATGGAGGGTTAAAAACCTCTTTTGTAACCCACTTTTGAAAGGTTTTTGCATCTAATTTATTAGATCTTAGTATTAAAGAATAAAATCCAGATTCATTAATGAAAATAGTGTCAGGATGAAGATTTTGAAAGGGTCTATGGCATAGACTCTTGTAATTTATATATTTAAAGGCTATTTTCTCGTCATTATCAATATTATTTATGATAGCTTGTCTAGTATTTTCATATTGTAAAATTTCCTGCAACATCTTTAGCCTTAAACCAAATTTCATTATTTTCGTCAACAATCGTGCAAATGTCTTTATTATTGAATGTAAGTTGATTGTTGAGTAGGTCTACAACTGACTCCATTTAGATAGAAAAGAAATTTAACTAGTAATTTTTATTTCAGTATAAAGTCCAGATTCATTGATAAAAACAGGGTCAGGATGAAGATTGTTAAGGGGCCATTCGAATAGCCCCTTGTTTTTTAAGTAAAAAATATTGAATTTTGTCATCATCATCAACTCATTTTTTATTCCTTTTTCAATCTTAAATATATTGTTGTTTTACTCTCATTATTTAATAAATTTCCCTCAGAGTCTTGTATAGTTAGAACGATTTTTTGAATTCTTTTAATATTTTTTCTAATTGGAATATAATCGATTTCATTCGGTTTTTCACTGATTTTTGATCCATAAGCAACATTTGGGAAAAAAGTGTACAAAATTTCAGATTCTTTGTGTAAATGTTCGGTATGATTTTCAAAACTAGGTTCAACGAGATTGCAGTGCACTTCAATTACATCAAACGGTCTAAATTTTTGGCGTTTTATTTCCTAAATATACCTGATTTGGCTCAATAGTTTCTTGAACAAACCCTAACAAATCTACAATAATTGCTGAAAACATTATTCTTAACTGGTGATTTTATTCGAATTTTATTAGAGAGATAATTTTTTTTGCATTTCAAACTTGTTTTCGTCAAAGTTTAAAGATTTATCTGATTGTTTGAATGTTTTCAGATAATTTTTAAGGGAATTTTTAATTTGATCGAAAGTATAATATCCTTTGTTTAAACCATAATATTTTGTTATGTTCTTCTTCTCACTAAATCCTATACAATAAGGAGAACTTTTCACTAATATTTATTACAAAATTGTCAGAATAAAAAAAACCGCTTTAAACCGATAAAATAATTTGATTTCTTCCTCTAAGTGTATAGGATGTTCCAAGTTTAAAAATAATTGAGAGCTTTCTGAAGTCAACTTGAACAGCTTCATTTTCGCAAGCGTTGCTTCAAGATGAAAATCTTCTATTTAAATGGAGAAATTTTTAAAGCAAAAAGATCAGATAAAACTTCAAAACGTTTGAAGAAAATAAGAAAAGATCAACCGATCAGATTGTTAATTGTTGGTTCAAGTGGATGTGGAAAAACAACTTTATTATTGAATTTTATCTACAATAGGTTGATTCCTTATTCCAATTTGTATGTTTTTAGTAAATCTTTAGAACAAGACGCCTATAAAAAATTACAAGAAAGATTTGAAAATATTGAGAAAAAACTTAAACAAAAAAAATATCACATTTTTATAATGCTTCCGAGGACATAGTTTCCATTAAGCGAATGTAAACCGAATTCTTTAAATCGTTTTTGATGAATTGTATTTTGGAAAATCAAGACGTTATTAAAGAATATTTCATAATGTCTCGTCACAAAAAACATATCTTGTATCTATCTTTCTCAATGCTTTTCAAAAGGTTGATAAACAAGTTATAACAAAATGATTTGAATATGTTGTGTGTTTTTAAACAAGATGATCATTATTCCAGAAAGGATTTATAACAATTATGTGGGATCTGATATGAGTTTTAACCACTTTATTGAGTTATGTGATAAAATTTGGAAGGAAGACTACGGATTTTTAACTATTAATCTAACTTTGAAGCCTAAAAATGGTAAATATCTGAATAAATTTTCTAACATAAATGCTGCCTCAGTGGTCTGACAAATCTACTTGATAAAATATTTGTTACAATTATTTTTATAATTATCTTTACTTTTTATTTACAATTATGAAAATAACAGAAAAAAACGGTAAATCTGTTTCACGTTCCACGTTCACGTTCCACGTTCACGTTCCTCGTTCACGTTCCACGTTCACGTTCATGTTTCACGTTCATGTTTCACGTTCGTGTTTACGTTTTCACGTTCATGTTTTACGTTCGTGTTTACGTTTCACGTTTCGTGTTTCACGTTCGTGGTTTCACGTTCGTGTTTCACGTTCCACGTTCACGTTTTTTACGTTTCCGTGTTCACGTTTTCGTGTTCACGTTTTCCACGTTCCACGTTTACGTTTACAAAATTTTCCTAAATTAAATGGCGAACGTAACTTCAGAAGAAGCAAAAAAACTTGATCAAATAGAAAAGAAATTAATCAAAGAATTTAAAGAACAGATTCGAATTGATGAAAAAAGAACAAGAATTTATTCAAAAAATTAATCAACCTGTAACATTCTGCAATAAAAAATGTTGAGGGCAAAATTGAAAAATGTTTTAAAGCGATAATCAAAATTTGATGAATTTGGTTCCAGTTGTACGACAATTTGCTGATATTTCTATAACCAGAATCTGAGTTTTGAATTGCCAAAATTACCATCTTCAACACCATTTAGACCTCGAATCATTGAAGACTCTACCATAGTTGAACCAATAAGTCCTGGAACAACGGAATATTAATAATTGGTGAAATTGGTAAAAAATTTCTTCCTAGAGCAAAGGATGATAAATTTGGTTTTGTATTGGGACAGAAAAAAGAAAAGTTTTATGATTGGAAAATTTTTGCCCCGTGAATTTTGAGCATAATGATATCATTATTAAATGAAAAAACATATGAAGGAACTCAAGGTTTATGGAGATTATTAACAGGCACTGATGTTCCAAAAGACGGTTTATATTCCTGAAGAAGACTTGAAAAAAGTATACTGAAATTTTATGGAAATCTGATTCAATTTACAAAAATAATGATCCATCAACTAAGAAACCAAAGTCAAGTAAAAGGTAAAAAATATCTCAATTTGATTAAACCAATTTGGGAAAAAAGAATCGAAGGATCAGGTGTGAGAAAATACAGTGATAATAAGATTGGAATACAGATATATCGACGATTTGACAAAAACTCGATGGAATTATTAATTATATTTATGCTCAAGAAAAGGCTGGAAAACAACAATTTTTTTGAACGAAAAGAAAGCGATTAAAGATTTTATTTCGAACAAACTTGATGAAATGATTGAAAAACCTGATGGAATTAAATATTTAAAACGAGTTTTGCCGGCAATAAGTTCATCTATGATTTGAAGGTAGCGGGACTTTTGAATGATTTTATCAACAATTTACCTTTTGAATTACACGTACCAACTTATCAGTATCTGGGGCCTGGCACAAAACTCGAAAAAAGACTAAAAAGAGGAGATCCTGGTATAAATAAATTAGATCAAGCTGCTATGGAACACGATATTTTTTTATGCAAAAACATAGAGACACAAATTCCAGACATATAGCAGATAAAGTTTTGCAAGATAAAGCAATGGATAGATTTTTTATCAAAAGATGCTGGATTAGGTGAAAGATTTGTTTGCACTTCCAACAGCTGGAGCAATGTTTTTGAAGAGAAAACTAGGAATGGGAATCGAAGAGAACTTGAAATTTTAACTATATAAAATGGAGGTGAATGTAAATTTCAGCAAAAATCAGAAAGAAAAAATAAAATCCGCTTTTAAGAAGAAAATACCCGTTAGTATTCAATTTAAAATAGATCAACTAAGAAATGGCGAAGATAAGATATTTTTTAACAAATAGACAATACAATAAACTCGAAAAACATAAGAAAAACGATAAAGGAATACGATACATGATTTTTTCACTATATCATGTACAATATGTAAATTAAGTAGATGACACTGGGAAAACACTCCTATGCCGTTTCTAGCACAAATTTTATTGGCAAATAACATAAAAAAATAATAATATGTTAGGTACAATGCGAATTTCCTGCGCATATCGACACAATGCGTGCGTGATATCTACTGGTAAGTCTTTGAGGAGCCCAGCTTATCCCTTTGCGTAGTGTCTAATGTTTTTGGTGTCCATAGTTATAATAATAATAGGTTGCCATTTTCCAGGTGCTTTTAAAACGTAAGAAATTATTTGCCCTTTACCTTTGCTAGAGGATCGTTGTAGAGATGTTTTTTTCATGCCATTTTGTTTCTATTGAATATACCTTTAAAATAAAAAGTCTAAAACATGATAGGGGTTGCAACTTGAAAATTTAATGGCGCTCCTTTTCCTATAACCTTATAATCTTCGTAGAGATGATTTGTTTATTTTAGTGTGATTAAAAAAAAAATTAACTGTTTTAAATGACGTGTCACAAGTTAGGGGTTGCAATTTGAACATTTTAAGTGACCCTCCTCTACCCCCCATGATAAAGTGCTGGGTTAGTTTTATCCATAAAAATGCCAAAACAGTATTTACAAAGAGATGATGAAGATTTTACATCGATAATTAAATCCGTTTGGAATATATCCAGGTGTATCAGGACTTAAAGTACTTCATGTAAATAACATGTTTTAATAATATATTTGAAAGACTTTATAATCATACTTTGTCTACCAAATTACAAGTTTAAACTAATTGGATATATTTCTAGTTTTTACTACAAGAAAAGTAAATTTTTAAAATTATTACAGGAGACAAACATTTAAAATTATTAAAATTTAGAGCTGGATGACAGCTACACACCAGCCCGCTCACAATTCCAATATTTGGAATAACATGCATGGAATACAGGCCTCACATGATGTAATACAATTTCCACTCTGTGTAGATATATTTTTATTGTATGAAGGTAAATCATAGTTTGTGTTTGCTGTTTATTTTGCAATAACTTTCAGATAGCATTTCAAGCATAACACAAGTATTCTGTTCCTGCATTTAACTCTGCCTAACGGAGCTGATTAAAAATACCGAATAAATAACAAATCGTTTTATTTTTTCATTTAATAAAACAGTACTTTTTACAAACTATGAAAGGACGGTCAGCTGCTTTCTTACTTTGTTCCTAATATTTTGCATTATCATTTTGAATGTTATCATACCTTACTTCCCACAAAACACATTCCTCTTTGACAATCAGTTGATTTACACTTGTTAATATTGTTCTAAAAAGGACTTCTATTGTAAATGGAAAAATGATAAAAGTATTAAAAAGAAGTAAACTACTAAACATTAAATAAAAACATTTTTCTTGTGTTTGAAATTTCTACACCACTAAACCTTTTTAACTGATAAATGAAAATAAAAACATAATGATTTGGTTTGTTTCAAAAACTATATGTTATTTTGGTTTTGAATGGGTTGTGTAACCCCACTTATACGTAGAAAAAATTACGTTCAAATATATTACAATTGCAATTTATATAGATACGAGTAGATAATAATATGGGGTTCCTGGCGCACTTTCGGAGCCGACCGAAAAGCAATGTAAAATACTGTTCAATGTACCATAAAGGAAGCTGAGAAATAACACAGCAAAACTCAATGAAAAATTAACCGAATCTACAGTCGTTCGTCTCCAAAGCGATCGGTACATTACTATTACTC
>NW_025783122.1:0-80430 GCF_021130785.1 Homalodisca vitripennis | reverse complement strand
TGGCGATTCAACTAGTGGGAAAACAGAGAACTAATTAACAGTAAGTAGTTTCACTGTTTTGCCACTAGATGCGTGTGGGCATTTTATTAGATGACACTATCTGTTTGAAAATTTTTATATTAAAAATTATACAACCAAATTTTAATTTCTTAAAATTATATTATTAGTTGTTGATAAGGAAAAGTTTATATTTTTTATCTTAATACACTTTTGGGATGCAAATTTTTATTAATTCTCCACTCCTATGATAAGTACGGAAACCAAAGTATACCCTTACCAAGTTTTAAAAAAGTAAGATATCTGTAGTAACTGAGTAATGACTCTTCCTTTATATACACAAGTGCAAAATATTTGAAAATCTTGCATTCGCAATGAAAGTTGTCTCTCATAATTTTAGGCGAAGCTGTAACAAATCAAATCAAGATAGATATATCTATATTTATTAGATTTATGATATTACAAAATGAGGACTAAGTACAACTGATATATGTTAACATTTAGTAAACCAGGAGCATAAATAGATATTTCGAAAAGCCGTATCTATTCTCGGGCCTTTCAGCACTCGTCTTAAGAAGGGTAGGTTAAAAATATATTTGTAATTTTCGTCATAGGTAGTGGATGATACAACCTCAGCGACGTAACTAGGGGGGGGGCACGCGGGGCATGTGCCCCGGGCGCAAGTTGTTGGGGGGGGCGCCAACACGGCCACAGATTTTTCTAATAAAAATTGTTGAAAATATTTTTAATGCGAGGTGTGTTGCAAAAGAAAATCATTATATTTATTATTTTTATTTGATTTAAGTCTAAGAAAATGCAAAGTGGAAATGATGAATGCTATCTGACTATTTACGAATCATGTTTACGGTCTGCATGAACTTGTACAGAACGAGTATGGGCACACTGTGTTATCTGTGGAATGACTCACTAGGACGGCGCGGCGTCAGACACTTCCTTCCCCTCCCGGCTCCCACCCGCAGCTCCCCCATCCCTCTCACCGCACCACACATGCCACATTGCCACAAACACAACACATCGATGCTCGCTGGCCTGACCTTGACTAACAGACTAACTGCGTATGTTGTGCAGTTGTGCACTACTATTGTTGACAATAGTTCATACTTCTACTTCATTATATACATCATCAGTGGTTCGGTTCACGTAAAGTGGTTGCGGAGCTGTTTCTTTGAGTGTTACTAGCAATATTATTTTCGTGTTTGTGAATATTAGTCATGTCGAAAAAAACTGTCTGGTGCGGAAAATCGCAAAAGAGCTAAAGAGAGAAAAAAAGAAGCACATCAATCCTCGTCTCTTCTATCATCATGGCTAAATGAAACAAACAGTAAAGGTAGGTAAGATAGATATACAGTACTTTGTTACTTTGTATTTATTAACTAATACAGATTAATGATTAACTTATTGAAACCTTAAAAATATATCATAATTAACTTTTCTGTAACTGTAGCAGCGTACTATTGATATGAATCTGTGTTTAAAAAATATATAATTGAACACAGGGTTTAAGCTTTCTTCTTCTTAAGCTATTTCTTAGAAACGCTAAACAAGCAGCAAAATCTAGTCATCGTCACACTTGAAGACGACATTTTCGCTTTAACCAAGAACTAAGAACGTCATAATTTATTTAAAAAAAATAGTATAGTAGGAGATGCTTTGTCGGCAGTATTGTTTAATTTAGCGTTAAACTATGCTTTTAGATAAATACGGCACAATTTAAAAAGCTAAAGTTCTACCACAAATTGACAAATATACCAATAATATTATTTTATCGAATGAAGGTAACTCGAATTTTTTATTTTTTCAGATGAAATCAGCTGTAGTAACAAGTACGACTTTTTGAAGATGGAGGGTCATCAGCTGATGCAGTCCAAGACGTGTTTTCAACTAATGCTAATCTTGGTACGGAAAATCTTCAGCTGGAAGAACTTCCAGTTTGTACCAACGGTCACCCAGGATGACGTCGAGGGTGAAGAGATCGAGATGTTTCAACCGGAGCAAAAGTATAATAATGGTACGTCTACGAGTTTGACCAACTGATCCAACCCATGGTGAGTCTACTAAATCTATTGATCTAAAAGATCCGGGGAAGTGGCCTAATACCATTGTCGGATGCAGACAGATGTTTTCTCGTATCGAGATTATTGAATGAAGGGAAAATAGAACCTGATCTTAACAATACTTTAAGAGATGGGAGACAGTTTGACTAAAGAGTGGTTTACAAAAAATTATGGCCTAATGGCTTAAAAGTACATCGAACATGGCTAGGTCTATAGCAAATCAAACAATTCCTTGTATTGTATCCCATGCAAACTTTTTTCGCACACTGAACATCAACATCCACATAAGATTTCTGCTTTAGCCAAAGATGAAGGGTTCACTCAGTGGAAGAAATTGAGTGAACGGATTCCTGAGCATGAGAACTCCTTAAATCACAAACAGTGCTTTTGTGCTTGGAAAAATTTAGAATCTAGTTTAAGTAAACGTTCTGGCATTGACAAAGAACTACAAAGACATGATGCACTTGAAGAGGCACACTGGAAGGGTGTTTTGTATGCTATCATTGATGTAATCTTACACCTAGCAAAAGATGGCAGCCCATTACGAGGCTCCAATGAAAACCTGGATTTCAGTGACCCTAGATGCGGTAGGTTTTTGAACACTATTGAACTAGTATCTCATTACCATGCACCTCTGAAAGAGCACATTCTTCGCCATAAAAAAGGCCAAGTCAGTTACTTTTCGCCGCTCATCCAGAATGAATTTTTAGACATTATTGCAGGAAAAGTCAGAGAAAACATATTTTGTGACATCAAGGCTTCAAAATACTTTTCAATTATGTTTGACTGTACTCCCGACGTAAGTCCATTTGGAGCAAATGTCTCAAGTCCTTCGTTATGTGAAAATCACCGAACAGGGTCCGGAGGTAGTGGAGAGTTTTTATTGATTTTTGTAAAAGTTGGTGAAAAAACTGGATTGGGTCTTTCGCAAGAAATTTCAGAGAAAATCAAAAAAGATGGCTTAGATTTGAAGAACTGCCGGGGCCAGTGCTATGACAATGGTTCGAATATGGCTGGCAAATACAAAGGCGTCCAATCTAGGATTCTTGCCGAAAACAACCTGGCTTATTTTGTGCCTTGCGCGGCTCATTCCTTAAATTTAGTAGGTGCAAATGCTGCTAGTATGTCAGGGGAGGTACAGTCATACTTTGGAACTCTTAAACTGCTTGTACAATTTTTTTGCTTCCTCGACCAATAGATGGGAGGTTTTATTAAAACATGTCCCTCTATCTCTAAAAACTACAAAGTAACACCAGATGGTCGACTAAGAGGGAAGCTGTACAAGTTATATACAAGCATCTAGGTAAAATTATAAATTGCTTTAAAATGACCTCAGAACCAGCCTAACTACCTCAGATGAAACAAAAACTGAAGCAGCTAATCTTTTGAAAAATGTCAAGCAGTTTGAGTTTAATAGTTCTCTCTGTTTTTTGGTACAAGCAATTGACCCGCATTGACATTGTGAACAAGCTCCTACAAGTGGAGAATATCACCATACATAGATCGGCCAAACACATCAGTCGATTGATCTCTGAACTAGACTCGGAAAGGGCAAAACTATTCAAACGCTGCAATGAAAGAAGCCAAAGAAATGGCAACAAATCTTGGCCTTGATCCTCATTTCAAAGTAGTTCGAAAGAGAAGAAAAAAGCGCATGTTTGATGAGAATGCCGAAGAATGAAGCACCTGAATTCTCAGAAGAGAAGAAATTTCAACAGCAGCTAATTAGAAAATCGTCGATCGCATTCTTTGTGAACTCAGAGAAAAGATTCAAACTCTATTCAAAACATAAATCATTTGTTTTGGTTTTCTCAACGGAGCTAGCTTTGGAACAATGAGTGGGGATGACCTAAAGGCTAAAGCAATTGAAATTAGCCTCCAAATATAAAGAAGACTTGGACAAAAGACGAAATTGGCAACTGAAGTGGAAAGTTTCAAATACCATGGTTTGGATTTAGTACCAAATATCCAAACAGCCAATTCGATTGATCTTCTGAAATTTTTGTGTGTGAACAAAATGGAGGATGTATATCCAAACATAATGACTGCCTTACGGATCTTCTTGACAATTCCGGTTTCAGTGGCTTCGAATGAAAAGAAGTTTTAGTAAACTTAAAATAATAAAAAATTATTTACGGAATTTGACAGGGCAACAGAGGCTGACAAACCTAGGGATTATTTCCATTGAGCACCAGGGTAGCCTCAAAACTATGCTTCAGTGAGATTGTCAGTACATTTGCTGCAAGAAAAGCCCGAAAAGTTAAATTCTAAGAACAATTAAATGTTTAAATCAATATTTTACATAATTTACTATCATAAGTGTTTTTTAGTATAAATGGTGTTGTTTTGAAATAAACTATTTGTTTTTGAAAATACGTATTCTATTATTTACCAAATATATTTAGGCCTATATACTTTGAACTTGAGGTTGAGTATTTTAAGATCAAGATCAAGATTCAAGATAGTATTAATGTAGCGTACCCGGTACCGATGGACACACCACACTTTTTAAGAGGAGTTATAAGGAATTAGTTTTCAGTTCAATTGGTGGGGGGGGAGGGGCGCCAAAAATAGGTGTTTGCCCCGGGTGCTGAATAACCTAGTTAACGTCGCTGTACAACCTATTGATTAATATATTAAGTTTAATATTTTCTCAATATTCAATCTTAATTAGAAAATAAGATTAGGCAAAAAAGAATGATTTAGAGCACATTTTAGCCTCATCATTGATGTTTTGTTGCCCGGCCAATAGTGTGTTTGATTACGATACTGTTGCAAGCACAGTAAATTACTTGTCAGAATAATGAAAATTTTCCCCTTTGAGTTTTATTAACACATACATAAATAAATATTTATAACATAAAATCAAAAAAATTATTTCCTAAAACCAGGGAATTTTTGGACCTTTCTAATGAAATTTAGAGCAACTTTGTAGACATTTTCATTAAAATAACAAAACGTGACTATGTGTAATTAAGATGATTAAATATTGCCAGCCAATAGAGGTTATTTAAACTGCCACTTGGTTTAGACTTAAATCTCTACTACGTTGAGTACACTGCAATAAATGAAGTACTCTGCTCATATAAAGGAAATGTTTTATCTCTCTCCAAAACCCTATACTTTTGAATTTTAAAAAGGGAGCAGGGATTATTTTTTTATTTTTTGCCCATAATTGTTGACAAAATCCATTTGTTTTAGTTGACAATCTACTTTCAGCTATTGTGTTCATTAAACTAACAAGTAACAAGATTTAAGGGAAAAAAAGTTATTCATGTGAAACATATGTTTTGTTTAAAATGTTGTGAACTAAAAGTACAAAGATTTTTTATCCTTTGCCGAGAGCCAAACTTATCTTTCAAGGCCAAAAACTAGCACCTTCTTTCCTTGTTGCACAATCTTATACTCTAGTTGATTGATGATCGATTATTTGGAATATTACCGTCATTCTAATACAGTATATAATTTTATGAACTTGTTGAACTGTTTTTTACAATAATTACTTGAAAATGCCACTGGTATGAATAAATATAAATATAAAAAAATAAAATAATATAAAAATCAAACTATTAAACAGATATTGCTAAGAATCTATTATCATTAATATTTGACACTTCAATAATAATAATGCGGTTATATCATGTTTATACACAACCAATTTATCTAAATTAAATTTCAATAACATCTACACTACAGCACTTGAATTAAATATAAGATTAAAGTACTCTACAAAACGCAACTGTAGACAGATAAAATTGAAAGGAATATTTATAGGTTATAAATATACTATAAATTTACTAAGTAGTAGAGAGTGATGTAACAGTTTTATTTGTGAAAAACTGTCTACAACAATACAAAAATGAGTTTGATAAAAACAATAAAAATGCTATTTGTAAAATAAAATACAAAGAAGGTAAACGCTTAGTCAAAATGCATGAAAATAGGAAATTTAGTTGGCACTAAATCTGTTTCATTTTTCAACCCGTAAAAGCAGAAATTTAGTAATAAATGCTCCGAAATACTTTCAGTTCAAGCAAAATACTAATGCATTCATATAGTGTAGTTACCAAGAAATTGTAGGAAATTAGTAAAAATATTGTAAAATAAATTTAATGTTCGATTTTTGTAATAGAAATATGGCAGATGGAGATCATAAATAAACTGATAGTGTTGTGTTTATCCTACTCCAAGTTGATTACTTGCAATCTTTTTAAAACATTTTGAAAAATCACAAGTTATTTTAGGACTTATAAAGACCGAATAAAAATTTGTTTTTTAAACAACTTAATTTAGAAAATATATATATTCAAAGAAAAATAAATCTATATTACACTGAGCAACCAGTAGAGGGCAACTTGTTGAGTACACTTCAAGCAACTCGTACAGGAGTTAAAAATATGCGAATAACTATTGACTTTAAAGACGTACAACTTTTCTTCCAGTTTATTGTCAAAGTTCAAAAGTAAGCTACTTACCTAGTAGCCTGGGTCTTTTTCTTTTCTTGAACAAAAAAAACGTGTACAATATTATGCCTTGCATAGTTTAACGGTTTTTGTCCGCTTATTATTTACTTGCAGTTCCACAGTAGACGTATTTACTTTACAAATCAGATATTCCGAATTCATATTGTTGTCAGCTAACTTGGTTAATTTGCTCATTACTTCATCCTTTTTATTTGGTTTACCATCCAAATATTTTCTGTCAATTGATTTCTATCAAACTTAGACACAAATGATCGTGCAAAAAGACAAAAATCGGTGTTAGCAAATAAAACTGTGATGATCTTGCGTATTAAATACAAAATTTAAGTGTGGCGTACCACACATATACTACTCTATGTTCAAGAGGAGTAACTTCTGACTTGTCTGGAAGTTATCGAATGCCTAGCATAAGCCGACAGTCCATATTATGTTGCCTGGAATAGTTTCAGAGTAGAGCGAAGTTACTACATAAACTGCACAACATGTTGCCCACCATATGTTGCTTAATGTAATATATTTTCGGATTGGCTATCTAGGTGAAATACAAATCTACAAGAGAGACCACTGCTTTACAACCTTTAAGCATAAACCTATTAGCATCATAAATAACATTAACAAATCTTTACTATAGCAAACGTTTAGTAACTCTTGCTCACGTGTTAACAAATACGACGCAAATACGATCACGATATTTATTTTGCAAGCTATGTGAAAATTAAACTGACCACTCTCAGTTAAGAGGCAGCATTTGATGCATCATTAAATATGCCCCCCTAACAAACACACACGTCCTCTCAAAGAATAAACACTCAATAAATAACACACTCTCTTTACGTACCATTCATACAGCTCTTAACATTTAAACGTGTTCCTATTTGAAAGGCTTTGGTTTGAACTAAAGTTTTAAGTACTTTGGTGAACTAGAAGACCGGATCGCAGTTCGCCGAGTTGAACACCTCTTCAGTAGAACCTCTTGAGCTGTTCGTATGTGATGAAGAAGATGATGTTCCAAGGCCCCATCCGCACCCACGTCGGGATAAAACCCTTGTATAAAGCTTTGAAAACCTTCGTGTCGGACTGTCTGCAAGAAAAATACGGAAACTTACGATAAATAAAAGACATAACAGGTACGCCTAGTTTAAAACTTCTGATAATACTTAACTGAGTTTCATATTTTTTCATAATAATGTCCCCGGATCAGTGTAAAAATAGAGAGACCACATTATTTCTATCTTTTTCTTCAAGAATACCACAACTAATCGGTTTCAAAATTTAACACTTTTGTCATCGAATTGCGGCTAAAAAATGTATTGCTGTTACTGTAAAAATCTAACAGACATTTGCTTAAAGCATAAATAAAAACTTAAAATTATAAAAGACTTATGCTAACTAAATGTTGATGCTCTGCCTCATAAATAAGCAGATTTAAAAAAGAAAAAAAAAGTCCAAATCTATTTTGCAAATACTTGTCAACCTTCCCCGGTAATTGAATCTGTGACATATCGGTTAGCCAGCCACAGTCTTATCCCTGCGTTACGATTAAAAAGGACGGATTAAAAATTAAAATAATATGTAAATATAAACTAAACTATATTTGCCACCTTCATGATCTCTGCTCCAGGAAAGGTAGAACAATAAAGATTTAGACTAGCTAGTGCTTGGTTGTGGTGGCCATTTTGAATTCTATAGTTTTGGAAAGTTCATTAATGAATAGGTTTTGGATTGATTAGTGACAAAAAACGTACATATCTATTGAATAATCATGTTAAATAAGGTTCACTGGATAACATCTTTTTTTCATAGTAATTTGTCAAAGTCTCTGTCCTAAATTGAAGATAATACTAAGCTGAAATGGGCTTTAAGAGGTATTTTTTGTATGTGTACCACTTACAACGTATTAAACAGCTGTTAGTATTAATGCACTTGTTTCAACGAGAATTGCATTGAATGCATACATCTAACAATTTCATGATAAATGACTACAAAGTTCAGTTGCTTCACATTTAATTTTCAATCTTTTTCTTGAGACTCAATGATATTGAGTATTTCAGTATTTAATACGTTGGTAAAAAGAGATTTTAAATATCAAAGCGAACTTCAAAACTAATCAGTGTATGAGTTTCGGCCATTCTTTGAATTTTCTGACCCCTTGAAAACCCCTTAAGCGTTTTTAATGGATGATTTCATCCTTGTACAGTACGGTATATTCCCTGCATTTTGAGTTTCCGTAACTTTTTCTGTATGGATTACTGTGTCTATGTACAAGAGGAACATTTCTTTATTTGATGTTACATTTTGAATGTTATAATTTGATTTTTGAATTCCACTTAACATATTTTATGAAAAATTCAGTCTTTTCATCCAAATTCATATTATTCCTTGGACTGTGCTTGTTTGGACAGATTCCTATTTCTCTACATGTCTCTATATATATATTTCTGGAAATTGTCACATTGTGTTTTTAAACCAAGAACATTTTAATTTTAAATATAGATACTTCAAATTTGTGTCTTTGATGAAAAAAAAAACATTCAAAAACTGTTTTAAACTTAATGGAGATTGGTCAGAATAGAAATTAGTTGGAGGACTTGGATGAGAAATGATATGACACTCTGCTCTTATTTACTCGGAGGAAGTCATTAGTAATGGAGAAATATCAATGTGTACTTTATTCCTAACTCCTCCATTGCTCAAAATATATGAAGCAAAGAATTTTAATTACCAAAATTAACACAAAATAAATTTTTATCAAAATTAAGCAATTTAGCAAAACAACATTGTTACAAACATAATTCATTGTTAAGTAGACAAAAAGCTTAAATTATACATATCAGTTTGTTTTGTTGTCCATTATTTTAATACCAAAATAGCATGCCTATTGGATGATTTTAATTGCTAATCTAACTGACTGCACATAATTAACTTTGAGCAAAGAGAAGACCTTTCATAAAAAATGTTCCAAAAGATTCATGCCAAAACGCACTACTTCCTTACCTGAACGAAACAGTCCATACTTCCGTTGTAGATTTTGTCCGTTTGAATGGTTTTCAGCTTTCTCTGGTTCATCAGTCTCGTCTGCAACGGACAACATATGTAATTATGTGGTTATTGTGCAGTAATCTTGTTTTAATTTACAGAACTCCATGAATATTTTTCTTAAAACATCAGTCATTAAGATAGTTTTTGATAGTGTACAAATAGCAAGCTTACTTCCCTAGTTTAAAGCATCTTTAAATTAAACCTTAAATTCATATTTCTCGCACAATAATAATTTATTCTCCTTGTATTTCTTTGGATTTTATAATTTAAACTAAATACATGTATAAAAAATATATTAATTAATTTTTATATCAAAATAAAATTGGACTAGAAAAAAGTCTAAATTTCCAGCTCTTACTCAATTTTTACAGAAGTTATGAGTTTTTCCTTCAGTCCAATGAAAAACTGTTTGTTGTTATTCTAGAATAACATGATATTTGAGTGGTAGTATTCTTTAACTACATACATACTGTTTATTTTGCGTTTAATTTCCCAAATAAAAGTAAAACTCACTCTTGGCACTTGATTCAAGAGGTGTTGATATAAATCTATGACACATCCAAACTTCTAAATAAATTCATCTCAATGAATAGTAATATCAGAGCTTATACCATGTGAAACACTTCACTATGCTATCTAAATCACCCACTGTAGAAATGCTTGATACTCAAAATTTACTTAACACTGCAGATGGATATTGTTGTTGAAAACCAACAATTGGAAATGCTTGTTCTTGTCAAAATTCACGCTTTGTATTTAAGGAGATAAAAAAAATCTGAATCAATATATATCACTATATAATTTTCATCTTGAATAGATTTTACCACCCATTGACAAATAAAATCAAAGTGTTTATTTGTCAATTAACAATATAAAACATTGCATGACAACTGTCAATATAAGTACAATAAACAGCCAAAATAAATATTAATTCCTAACACCTTAACTTAAATGGTTTTCAACATAAAATAATCACTCACAGAGTAGAATTCCTTATCAAGTAAGAAACACTTTAGTTTTATTCTAAACTTACATACTACTGCTTCAGACCTCAATTCCAAGGGGAGATGGTTAAATCGAGTAATGGAATCAAACCATCTTCACGTTCAGTAAAAATATTAATTCCTGATTAGACTAAATTAGCAAGCAGTTTCAGAACGCAGTCAACAATGTGGCACCGGTCATTTAAAACAATGATGTTTTTTACAAACTGAAATATTTTCGTGGAAAGAATACCTGGATGTTTCCATTACACATATATCCTAATATTTAACTTATGTACCATTTTCACTGATTTGTTTTTTACTCCATAGGCAGTGTCCAAGAATTAATTAGTCTATCTAGTATTGCCTACAACTAAATGGGACAGGTGCTGTGTTTGGAATCTTGGATTTCACTGCAAAGAATAGTCATTCAATTAATACATAATCAATAAATATATATAGGGGGCATGGCACCCTCCTATATTTTAAAGAAAGACATTTTTATGAAAAAATAATTAATAATTCTCATATTGTAGCCATAAAAATAAAATCAACTCAAATTAATGAACTAAACTTTGAGTATAAGTAAACTTTATTTATGATGTGATAATTAATCTGAAGAACACTTTGAATCTTACACTCTGTAGTTCTATTCAAAGGTCATGGCTGTACAGGTTACAGTCAGTTACCTGATGTTTGCAGGAAAGATACACTTCTAAACATATTTTTTGAGGTACTGAAATACAAAATCTTACATTACAGTGAGAAAATGATAAACTAAAATCAGGGTGGCGGCCACTCTCAAAAAACAGCCCTTGCCTCACAAATAACTTTCTACGCCGCTTTATCCAACACGTCTTTAGAAATCAATTTACAACTATGTACTAAATAAAATACTACTCACTCACTCTAATAACATCGATAGGAGTGGATGCTACAGCACTCCCTAAACTGGCAAGAAAACTCGATCTGAAATAAAACAAAATTTATAATTTGTATACAAATAGTTTTTATTTTTATACAAATAGTTTTTATTTTTATACGTTACTCTTATAATTTTACGAAAATACTGTGCTTTAAAAACACATACTTAATTTAAAATCAGTTTATATTCCAAATTAAATTAAATATTATTACGTTTTTGTGAGGAAATGATGTATTTATGATAACACTGAGGTTAGTAAGCTGAATGAACTATGATTTTACAAGCATTTTATAATAAAAAATAGTTTATTCTCACAAGTTTTAGACATCATAACTTCGTTTAAAAACCTGTTATTTTTAACAATTTTAGGCATAAGGATATTTTAAACTTGGATTTGGATTAGTGGTTTGAGTTCCACTATTCATTTTCTATTCATAAAGATCTTTGAAATGTGTAATTTGACAGGAGTTTGCATTACAAAATTTTAAGTCGGGTGCAGAATTTGGAAGTCAGGGTAAGAGAAATCTTGTAATACTAATTGAAAAGTGAAGTTATGTACCCTATAGAGGTATACCAAGTTTGATTTATCTAAGTGCAGCCGATAAAACATTATTATTGATCCGTACTTTTTAGTCACCCTTTATATGAGACCAGCACCATTGGTGCTGCTCCGTGCTGATGGTGTTGAAAGAAAAACATCCCTTGAGATGGAGTCTATCACATAAGAGGATAAAATTATAGATCTTCTGTTCACAAACACCTGAAAGAGTTAGAATGTAAACAAACCTATAAAAAAGTTTGAGTAGTTTGGTGTGGGCAAACAAAAAATACCTGGAACATTTTATAAGTAGTGCCAACCAACCACGAACTTAGCAGTAAAAATGTAAAGCACTTACAGGGAAGTGGTTGGACACACTGTCCCCCAGGTAAAGGTATGAAGTAGTGCTTGCTGAAGTCGTACACAGGGAGCTCCACGGCTGCAATGACAGCCGCCGCGCTGCGCAGTGGGTCCTACGCCCTGTAGAGAAACACGGGTTTACCATACTTTCATTTCAAACTTTCCACAAAGTAACTACAGAGGAAGTCAAATATTAACTATACTTTATACTTATAACATCTATTGGTAGAGTAAATACAATTTTTACCACATTCAATTCTGACACATTTTTCCAAACGAATCAGAAGTTTTTTTACAGCTATTATCAAAGAAAGAATTTGGCAATATCTGTAAATTGCACGTGAACATTTATAACCCTTTGTCGTCACTAAAAGTGATGACATCCCAGTTCTTCTTTATATGGTCCAAATATGTGGAGTCATAGATAGGGACTGTAGGGCACATGTTCAAGTGTTTTTCCCAATTAATTTCGTCTAATTTTTCTTGAGTCAATGCAGGTGGGAGTGGCCAAACACTGTCACGGTGCAGAATTGCACTTCAAATATGCATATCTCACTTCATTTGTCAATAGGCCAATTCTCCGCCATTATGGAGAAAATCAATGAGCAGTCCACCTCTGCAGTTTTAAAAAACTTACAGAGAGACAAGTATCCAAAATAGGCATACATAGTCACGTTTTCCAAAGACTCTTGATCATTTTGATCATATGGGGATGCATTCAAATTTCATTTTGTCTTTACACTTTAAAAAAACAGTTGACATGATTGGCATACTTTGTTTCCCATATACTTTGTACATTTTTACACTTAACCTATTCACTCTATTCTTAACTCATTTAACACTGACGGACGCACACTTATACTATCTCGGCCGTCCTATAGTCGGTACATGACTTGTATCCGCAGTGAAGGTTGCTCACAGGTTTTCATACTGTACTTTTACTTTTATCTATCAGAGTTCTAAATACACTACCATTATGTAATTGATGAGAGTGCGTAAAATTGTTGATGGTTAAAAATAGAGTCCAACCTGTGTTGTTCTATTATAATAAAGAACGTCAAATCTATTATTGACTTTTCAATTCAGTTTTGTAAAATTAAAAAAATTGATGACTTGGTTATTAATTTGAGTATCCTTTTAGGACAATGACGGATACATTTTGCAGTTACATAACCTTTGAAAGGCAACTTTTAGAGTATTTTACGTAAAAACAGGACATACATCTAAAAAATGCTCTCTGCTAATGATTTTAACTAATAAGTAAATATTTTTAATTACGTAAATTATGCTAATGTTAGTTTAAATACAACTAGTGCTAATGATACAATTGAGTCGTCTGGGATAAGTAACCTGAAGGCACTACCCACCAATCTCAGGTATAACTTAACCCTTGTAACCTGTTATCACTGTATAACCGTTGACAATGCATTGAGTACTATATTAAATATCTGTGAAAACTGTTAGCTTGCTGAAGGGAGAGAAGGGAGGGACCTCTCAGGTTTCGTATACTTTTAAGAGGTGGTATATTTCTGCTGATTTTCTATTAACTAGTTACAATTTCTGGCTGTCAGCCCTTTTAATTCAAACCTATGTCCATTAGGTTATGAGGGTAGTAATTAGTAGAACTATCAAAAGAATCAGAACTAGATTTCCTAGTACTAAATATTTTAATGTGATTTTTGTTTATTAGACTTAGCTTTGTATAAGATAGAGTTGACATTTAACAAGATTAAATAAATTTAAGTTACTTTTATTTCATTTCGGACAGAACAATCATGTGACTAAGAAACTATATTTAATTTGGCTTTGTTAACCACTACGTACGATATATAGTATAAAACCTACCCTCCATAGTCCACTGACGCCTTCGTGCCTGTACAAGTCTTGCGCTGCGCACACCAGACTCTGTGCCTGCATGCCCAACACCTGCATGCGCACCTTCAGTACATCTGTCGGGTTGGCAATGGCGCTGGACACAATGCCCGCCACAACCGCGCAACTCACGTTCACAACCACGTCATCTTCTGTGCGATCTCCTGTGAGCCAAGCTTTCAACGAGTAGTACGTGCCAAACTTGATTGTGCCATACGTCGCCTGCCGTATCACTGCCGGATAAATCCTACCAACAATCACATTTATATTATTATACCATTTGTTACTTTACAGTACAAATTTAAATTTCAATATGTAAAAAGCATACAAATTTCAAACATGTTTATTTTTTGTTTAACAAGGTATCATTTCCTTTTAGTGGTAGAGAGGACTTTATAGTCCTAACTTTGCCTCTAATAAAGACATTTTTCATTTCATTTCAAAAATATATGTTTGAAAGCATGGATCCTAAAAATAGCAAACTCTAGAAAAGTACTATACTATGTTTAGGAAGATTCAACCATAACGTCATAATTGTTTATTTTACAATAAATTTATTTAATTAAATCAAATTGTAAATAAAGTACTATATTTACTGGATTTGTGTTTAGGTCCTTATTCCCCAACATGCTAAATACTTAACTACCAAATTAATACTTTCCCCATAAAAAATAATTAATATAAAAGAGAAAAAAACTGATTGGACCTGTCAAACCATTTGTACAGCATTAATCACACAGATGTTCTGGAAATAACTGGTTCAAACCAGATCAGAACTTGACCTGACCCATCAGATCGGCAAAACCTCGCACACTTATCTAGTGGACCAGTGGGCTGCTATTTTTTCACACATCAATCTTGCGAGGAATTTAACTGATATAACTTTATTTTAGTAGCTCATTAATGACGATGATTGGAGCAAAAAATAACTTGTACAGACAAAGCAGAACGTGGCCTGATACGGCTATCACTAATTCAGTGAGTGAGTGTGAGTAATTAGAGATAAGAATCTGACCCCTCAGACCACAGCCATACAAGTCTACTATGACCACGTGCTGGCCATGCACTCCCATTCTCTTTTACGCTCACCACAAATGACCTGTTTTGATGAACTCAACAAAAACTTTACTCGGAAATCTAGGCTTTGCATTTAAAATGTTACGTCATAATCTATGGGAATCATATCGATTCCGATGATTTACAACGAAAGAGAGTTACCCAGAGTAGAGCGCTCTGAAGCCTTCCTGACGTGCGATCTGCAGGAAAGCGTCGGTCATACCACGATACTTCAGACGCACGTGCTGTCCGTCTATCTTCTGGCCCTGGATTTGAAGACGTGTTTTGGTCGTGTCAATAGGAAACGTTCCTGTACGGAAAAGTAGTTATGAAATAGTTTATACTATTCTTCAATGGAGAAAATATGCGATAATAATCAAGCGTTTATTTTAATTACGCTAATGTTACAAATTGGTTAATCCGTAAAATTGATAATATTTCTTCTGCCCTTTGCATCTAATCAACAGTCGTTAGAACGAAATTTCATTAACGAGAAGCTAGATAATTGAATTGACTTTTTCACAAAATAATCACAAAACCTTGTTACTGATGTTCAATTATGAGAAAATAAATTATCATCTGATATTTTTAAACCTTTTGATACACTACCATCTTTTTTCAAAAAATGTCTAATCGAAAAAAGAAGACCAGGATGTGTGCTTAAAGAATGCAAATTAGCTCTCGGCTTACTGACAATTAAGGCAATGTTTATCAGTATTCCAAGATCACTGACAATCATTAGGTATGATCTTTCAAGCATTTTTCTAAGATTATTTTATTTTAATCTTCCTAAACAATAATAATTTAACTAAACATTAATGGATACCCTCCATCAGCATTGCTATTTCAGAATAAATCTGAAAGTATTTTTCTCCGCTTAAGTTTATATTTCATGATTTATTCCTTGACTTTTTTTAGAAAAATAAAGATTTTTATGTAACTATAAATTTTATGTTTTGATAGGTTCAATCCATTATTAATTAGAAAATGAGTAGCCCAAATTAAGAAAAACAATTACTTTATACAAACAAAAATGCTAATTTTTAATATTTTGTTCATTCATATCCTTTAACAAGCTCCAAAAATGACATGCTGATAGAACATTCTTTTCAAATTATTATAACACATTTTGATTTTATTTATAGCTTAAAAGAAGATATATCTGTCACAATGTAATAGTTGACATGAACAAGACATGTGATACTAGTGCTGTTAAAGTTATGAGACTGGTGTTTCTTGTTAATAGTCTCTGCCAAGACAGAAGTGGACTCATTTACTTAGTCTATTTATGAAATGCCACTACGACGGAAGATTGTCATAACATTGACAAACTTTAAATATTTAGTACGCAAGTGTTTTTATTTCCCAACTGATTAATGTCTGTATATATATTTTCCAAAGAGTCAAAATTCTTTAAAAATAAATTTGTTGCAAGATAGGTATTCTTGTAAAATCAAACTGCTGATTCTAATTACAAAAATTAATTCACATGCCTGGCATCATTTAAGCTTTCACTTTCAAAAATAAAGTTAGATCCTACAGTCAAATTTGTAGAGGAAAAATGAAATTTCCTTATCTCAAACCAATCATAGAATTTTTTTTCTTGGAATAAGTGGATCGTTTAAATCCTAATTATTTTTTACAAAATATGTAGTATAGAAGTTATGAGCAATTTTTATAAAAAAATTTCTCATTTTACATTTTACTTTTTAATGGGCAATATCATAAAACTTTTTCCTCATATTACTTTTTTAATTCTATCACACACTTAAAATGTTAGATCAATAAATAAACCTGAATGGTTAACTATCTGTATTTAGAACTAACTCTCATATATTTATTTTCTTATTTGAATTGGGAATGCAACATTACACTGAAAATTTCAGCAGAGTATTATGCAATTTAATCTATATTACACATATTAACAAATTTAACAAAAAGCCACGGTTTAACATATGAAATTAATTTCATAATTTTCTTAATTTTAATGCAAAAGAAGAGATTAAAAAGATATAAATTATAAAAATTCACAGTAAGACAAGTACAAGCTCATTTAAATAATATTACAACGATGGATGTACAAATCTTATTAGGGTAATAAGAATTAAATTTCAACTAAACCAATCACACACGTACTCATATCAGTGTATCTTTTTAATGTTCGAAAAAAAGCATCCATCAAGAAAAATATCTAAAGTAGAGTATCAATGTTATTAATTAAAATATAATGTATTAAAATTTGTGACTAATTATAATTTACGTTGCACTCTCTAAAATATTAACACCTCTATTTTACCACTGGCATCTTGAACAACTTCAGGTTCATAAACAACGCATAGGAAATTATAAAGGGTGTCCCGTAACTCTCTGGACAAAGGTATACTATGTTATTGGTCAGATCAAGACAAACATATTTCATCATATGAACATGTTATGGGTCTCTGATGCTTAGTTTCCCACCTGTCTGTCTGTATGTGTTTTTTTATTAAAAATTATCATCTTAAAAACTAATAAGTTGAATTATACCAAATTTGGTTTCAAATGTTTATGATAAAAAGTCCTATTACCAAAAACATAATTATGAAATTATCTTTAGTATTTTAAAAATAGCGGCCAATAAAACTTTAAACTTTGAATATTTTAAAAACCAGAAGTTTTTCTCAAGAACTACAAGAATAAAAGTTTTTAGAGGATATTATCACAAATCTAATGACAGAAACATTATTTAAATCGAATAATAAAATAACTGATTTAGAGCAAATTTACTGTGATGTGGCCCCCTTTGAGGTTCTCAGTGAATAGCCAATAATACAAAAACTTAATAAGCAGCAACTCTCAATATGGGCCATAACTTTCTACAGTAAATCTGCTCTAAATCAATTATTTATTATTCAATTTAAATCATTTTGGTGTCATTATATTTGCAATAATATCCTCTAAAAACTGTTATTCTTGAGAAAAACTGCTGGTTTTAAAGATATTCAAATTTAAAACGATTTATGGCTGCCAATTTGAAAATACAAAAGATAATTTAATGATATTTTTCTCAGTAACTGGCATTATTTTCATAATTTGAGCCAAATCTGGTATAATTTAGTTTATTGGTTTACGAGATATTTTTTTTTTTAATAAAAAACACATAACCTATGTTCATAATGGTGAAATATGTTTGTCCTGACCTGAGCAATAACATGGTATACCTTTGTCCAGAGAGTTACGAGACACCTTGTATAATCTCAAACTAAATTGTTATAGGTGTGCTCTTCAAAAGTACATTTAAAACTTTTCCGTGATGAATACGTTATTCGTGTACTCACCGCACTCAGCTGTACATGACGCGAGTCCTCCATAGATGAAAGGCCTCCAATCCCTGTCTCCCATTACCCGATACCACGGCTTCGATGAGTCTGGAACAACAGAGCTCTCTGTCATACTGAGTATGTACACTAGTATGTAAGTATATACACTACTGTCTAGATTGTAAGTATATACACTACGTTATAGATTGTATGTACACTATGTTTTAGATTGTAAGTATGTACACTACTGTCTAGATTGTAAGTATGTACACTATGTTTTAGATTGTAAGTATGTACACTACTGTCTAGATTGTAAGTATGTACACTACGTTATAGATTGTAAGTATGTACACTACTGTCTAGATTGTAAGTATATACACTACTGTCTAGATTGTAAGTATGTACACTACGTTATAGATTGTAAGTATGTACACTACTGTCTAGATTGTAAGTATATACACTACTGTCTAGATTGTAAGTATGTACACTACGTTATAGATTGTAAGTATATACACTACTGTCTAGATTGTAAGTATGTACACTACGTTATAGATTGTAAGTATGTACACTACTGTCTAGATTGTAAGTATATACACTACTGTCTACATTGTAAGTATGTACACTACGTTATAGATTGTAAGTATATACACTACTGTCTAGATTGTAAGTATGTACACTACGTTATAGATTGTAAGTATGTACACTACTGTCTAGATTGTAAGTATATACACTACTGTCTAGATTGTAAGTATGTACACTACGTTATAGATTGTAAGTATATACACTACTGTCTAGATTGTAAGTATGTACACTACGTTATAGATTGTAAGTATGTACACTACGTTATAGGTTGTAAGTATATACACTACTGTCTAGATTGTAAGTATGTACACTACGTTATAGATTGTAAGTATGTACACTACGTTATAGGTTGTAAGTATGTACACTACGTTATAGGTTGTAAGTATATACACTACTGTCTAGATTGTAAGTATGTAACACTACGTTATAGATTGTAAGTATGTACACTACGTTATAGGTTGTAAGTATATACACTACGTTATAGGTTGTAAGTATATACACTACTGTCTAGATTGTAAGTATGTACACTACGTTATAGATTGTAAGTATGTACACTACGTTATTAGGTTGTAAGTATATACACTACTGTCTAGATTGTAAGTATGTACACTATGTTTTAGATTGTAAGTCTGTACACTACTGTCTAGATTGTAAGTATGTACACTACGTTATAGATTGTAAGTATGTACACTACTGTCGAGATTGTAAGTATATACACTACTGTCTAGATTGTAAGTATGTACACTACGTTATAGATTGTAAGTATGTACACTACTGTCTAGATTGTAAGTATATACACTACTGTCTAGATTGTAAGTATGTACACTACGTTATAGATTGTAAGTATGTACACTACGTTATAGATTGTAAGTATGTACACTACGTTATAGGTTGTAAGTATATACACTACTGTCTAGATTGTAAGTATGTACACTACGTTATAGATTGTAAGTATGTACACTACGTTATAGGTTGTAAGTATATACACTACTGTCTAGATTGTAAGTATGTACACTACGTTATAGATTGTAAGTATGTACACTACGTTATAGGTTGTAAGTATGTACACTACTGTCTAGATTGTAAGTATGTACACTACGTTATAGGTTGTAAGTATGTACACTACGTTATAGGTTGTAAGTATATACACTACTGTCTAGATTGTAAGTATGTACACTACGTTATAGATTGTAAGTATGTACACTACGTTATAGATTGTAAGTATGTACACTACGTTATAGATTGTAAGTATGTACACTACGTTATAGGTTGTAAGTATATACACTACTGTCTAGATTGTAAGTATGTACACTACGTTATAGATTGTAAGTATGTACACTATGTTATAGGTTGTAAGTATATACACTACTGTCTAGATTGTAAGTATGTACACTACGTTATAGATTGTAAGTATGTACACTACGTTATAGATTGTAAGTATGTACACTTTAAAGGTACCTAAAAATATTGAGATTTGCTTTTATCAAAGTAAACATTAATATGACACTTTATAGGTTGTAAGTATATACACTACTGTCTAGATTGTAAGTATGTACACTACGTTATAGATTGTAAGTATGTACACTACGTTATAGATTGTAAGTATATACACTACTGTCTAGATTGTAAGTATGTACACTACGTTATAGATTGTAAGTATGTACACTACGTTATAGGTTGTAAGTATATACACTACTGTCTAGATTGTAAGTATGTACACTACGTTATAGATTGTAAGTATGTACACTACGTTATAGATTGTAAGTATGTACACTACGTTATAGGTTGTAAGTATATACACTACTGTCTAGATTGTAAGTATGTACACTACGTTATAGATTGTAAGTATGTACACTACGTTATAGGTTGTAAGTATATACACTACTGTCTAGATTGTAAGTATGTACACTACGTTATAGGTTGTTTGTACACTACGTTCTAGATTGTAACACCTTAAAGCCATTACCACTGATTGACAATATCAACTAAAATTAATTAAAACCATTTTGCGCAAATATTTCACTGCCAATGTGCAATGTTCAATTCAATTCAAATTCAATCCGAAACAGCTTTATTCATTTAGCATACACACATATATACAAGAATAGTGTCAGGATTCAAGTCCTTATTAGACAAAAAAATAACACAATACAAAGAGAAAATACAAGATATATCACTGGAAATAGAGAAAGTTTAAAATACAGTTATTACAGTTAAAAGGTTAATTAAAACAGCTTTTGGCACAAAACTATTAATTATGGAGTACCCTACCCTCAGAATCATCACAGGAATTTATTAAAGGAATATATAGCCTTGTTGATGAAGAACGTTTTTAATTGAATATGGCCTCTGACTTAATTTCAATAGGAAGATTGTTATAAAATTTTGAACCAATATACTTTGGTTTCTTTCTAAACATTTGCAAGGTATGGGAGCTTATTATTACATTATTACGATTTCTTGTGAAATGGTTGATTATCTCCTACCAATTCCAGTTGCTGAAGTTTGCTTTTAATTGACAAAATAGTTTCATAAATATACATCCCATAAACCATCATATTTTCTTCTTTAAAGTATTTCTTAACGGATGTTCTACTATGAAGCTTAAAAATTATTCTGATAGCTTTTTTATGTATTTTTAGAATAGAATTTAGATTATTTACAGCAGTAGCACCATAAAGTGAGATTTGAAAAGATATTATTGAGTGAATATACGAAAAATAAATAAACTTTAATGTTTCTTTTTCACACTAATATATTAATGTCTTAATTAATTGTGTTAATTAACATCTAATATTAATGCATATAAACCTGATAAAATTTTGGAAAATAGTTTTTCTATATGAATGTATTCTTATTTATTCTGTGATTTGTCTGAGGCATTCAATGTTTGGAGAAAAACGAACTTGAAGCCAAAATGGTTAATCTCCAAATCATTATACTCTCTTGATGAGTTTTTTAGTTATTTAGAGAGAGGAAGGGACTTGTATAGTACCGCCATCTTGATAAGAGTACTTTTAAATAGTATTTATTAATTTTAAGTCCAATGACACAATATGTCCAATGTTCTTTCTAAAATGTCAAAACAATACTATAATATCAAAATAGAATTATATTTTATCTTCATAGAAACTATGCATATAAATACTATAAAATATTTCAAAACGCTAATAAAATGGGGGAAAAAACAAATCCATCTGTGCGGCAATTTACCAAATACACAAAATACTGGGGGAATTTAGAAAAGAAATATGTTAAATTATGAAAAATTTTGCACTGATTCCTAACACATACATTAAAAGATGTAATATTTAATAATACAAGTAGTTAGGTGTTAGTCAATATATACCGTTGATATAATTATAATTAACAACAAATCCTGACCTTGTCAAATAATGTGCATTAGAACTGGTGATAATGAATAAGCAGCTGTTGAATAAAGACTATATGATTAATCAAATGTAATACGCATTTAAACAAGACATTACTTTCATTACTTGTAGTTAAATCATTACCCTCTTAACTGAAATTTTAAAAAAATTATGATTTTTTTATCAAGACAATTCAACCTCTTAAGAAATTTTATACTTTAATACAAAGAAATTAATACTATGAAAAATACACAAACTTTATAATTACATTCTACATTTTACAGTTTATATAGACACAAATCTGGAAATGCTGTTATTAGGTTCAGCCAGAGAAAAATTAAACCATGTAAAACTGTAAATTCTGCAGCTTTTGCAAAACTCAGTAAAAAAAACCAAGTCAAAACATCATTGAAAATCAAACACTCCTATAATTAAAATTTACATTTGTAAAGCTTTCCATTTTCAATGAAAGCATCATCAGACCTGCATAACTGAAAACAAAATTTTCAAAAAATAGAGTTTATTTATTGGAGAGTTTAATTTTCAAGAATTAAATCCAATAAGCAAGGGATATCTACAATGTATGTTAAAACACCATATTTATACACATTGTATATATTGACAATTTATGAATAAACAGACACCATTTTTAGATGACAATAGTACAAAATTTTATTCTGAACAAAAATTATGTAAATAAATTTGTCCAGAAAGTGGACAAATTATAAAATTATTACAATACACACATTCTTTCAAACCATTTCTTGTCAATATTATCAAGTTAAACTTTCCAAACTATTTTAAATGATTAACACACACAAATTTTTCTTAGTCTTTATTCTAGATAAAATCTGTGGCGAGTTAAGAAAATAAGGAAATTGTGTTTTTCAAACATCCTATATGAACAGCACGAAAGCTATAATGACAAACTGGACCTCAATTATGTTCGTGCTAAACAAAATCATATGTGTACAAGTCCCAACACTTTGTCTTGAAGGTGTTATCCGTTCAACAGTGGACTCTGTGTTCAATATTGAAACTTGTGTTTCAAGAGGAAAACAAGATGTTTTATTTAAGTAAGCTTGTCTTTAGGAGATTTTTTGTCCGGAGATTCAAAGTCGTGTCATGCATTGGTGACCATGTAACAGCTGGTACTTTTGGTACTTACGATGCCCGTATTGTACTAAGAGATTTAATTAATATGTTAATTTTATTAATTTTTGTTAGACAAAAATAAATTAAAAGTAGTTAATTTTTAGATTTTTTTGTATATATTGAAATTTTAAATATGACTTCAATACATCAATTATCCAAATGCCATGAAATTGTTAAAAAAAACAGGTAGTCTACAAAAATATTTTACTTATATACTATTACTGATAATAAAATAGACATTAGATTACTGTGTTTAAATTATGCTATGATTCAAAGTAATGATGTTTCTTGGGCTTAACATACCTCAAATTCAAGAATACCAGCAGAATCTGAAGTGATCTGGACCAGAATTGCTCACGGTGTGTACACAAACAAGACAGAATTGACTGTTTAACAAATTAAGTACGAGCACCGCACGTAATCTTTCATTAAAGGTCAACCATGATAACCCCTCTGAACCTTATTGGCTGCAGTTTCTCAGTATTCATAATGGGTAAATTTGAAATGCTGGTAAAATATTGCCCATTTAAAAAATACTGTACATTTAACATGTTTTACGCTATTGAATGTTTTACTCAATTCATGAGAATCTGAAATTAAAAAACTACATACCAACTCCAATTGAACTATTTATCAAAACTCCTTTCTAAATCTATCGATTACACTGGACCATTAGTTTAAGTGTTTAGTCCTATATAGTTTTATTGTAGCCTGACTAGATGGGCAAGTTTTTTAATTAAATAAAAAACATCCCCACATCAAACACCCCACAGTAGTAAATGGGGTAGAGAAAAAATATTAACATTTCAATGTAGTTCAAATGTTTTTTAAAAACAATGCTATTCAATATGTGCTTATTCCCTGTTGGCCTTAATAGACCTGAATAAAAAATACAAGTTTAAAAACATCAACTTAGTCAATAAGTAGTGAACTTTTTACTTTTTTGTATTTTGAATATCATATATGATGTCACCATAATTAATAATGAACGTTACATGTTTATCATTATTACATAATAGTACATTACATTTTGTTTTGAAATTGTCATAATTAAGATTATAAGTACATGCTTATTTGTACAAATCAATAGTTTGGTTATAATTAATTAAATTTAATTGTGGAATCAATGATACAATTATAATTATAACTAATTACAGTTATAATTATAACTGTGTTATTGATTGGTTATCAATATCTTCGGTCTTGTTACTCAAACTAATATTTTTATCAATCACTCAAGGCAAAAAAAACTAGGTTTCATCAAAAAGTTTTATAAACTCAAATAACACAGAAAGATGTTTGAATCCATCATAGAAGCAAAATAACCAACAGTAGCCATGGTCATTTCAATTTTAACCCCATAATAACAATGTTAAACCTTACACACTTTTATGCCCATATTTTTTTGGTTTTTGGGTATATAATTATGGGAGAAGTCTAACTTTAAACATATGATTAATACGCATCAAAATCCTTTTGAGTTTGTTGTTTAAAGTTTATACTTTTTGAATATTTAAATAACGCAGTAAAATAGTTTTGTCTAAACAACCATTACCAATATCAAAATTGAAAAAATAACAATTACAAGAAGGTGTATTGTTTACATTAAAATAAATCTCCTATAATTCAACAATCCAAATTAAGGACATTTAAATGAGAGATTTCATATAATTCTTTTATGGGGTAAAACTCAAGACTGTTTCACTACAGTCACATTCAGCTCATAATCCACCACTTGGTAAGTCATCTTAAAGGCTAAAAATGTAATTAGCTTACATTCCATATCTCTCAGATATTCAATATATTTTGTGCTGTTCTTCTATTTTCATTTTCATACTTTATGATTTTTTTCTTAAAAATGTCACTGTTATATCAAAATCCTAGTACAACAGTCGAAGATATTTTATTGTTTGTAAAGATATATTATTGCATAAAATTATTTATGCAATAGGCAAAGTCACAATATTATTTTCTTTTACTGGTACAGATTATATCTAGAATATGTTTATACTAGTGAAGGGTGTAGAACAAAAATAAAATATCACAATTGAATATTTAAAAAGCAACATATAATAGTTACAGACTAGAAAATATTAAAAACAATCACAATCATTAAAAACAATCACAAACATTAAAAACTGAAAGAACTAATATCTCAGGTCAAGTAATAACTAAGAGAATAAAATATTTTATCTATAAGCTATTTTTTCTATACTTGTTTTAAACTTATTTTAAAAATGTAATATTCCAAATATCTCATTAATTAGAGTTAATCTTAAAAATAAATTACTACTTCTAGATTGTTCAAGTCTTGTATATTCTAGATCAAGCAAACATTTCTTCATAGCCACATAACCATGAACATACTGCCTACTTATAAAGCTATATTTAGGTTTTCTTTCACTCCAATCAAATTTCAATAAATTTTAAGACGGGGTGAAGTCATGATCTTAAATTCTTTAAATATAAGAAGACATGATAGTCTATTGCATTCTTCATAACTCTTAAAGTTTTTTCTGTTAATAACTTTAAAGAGCCACTACAATTTCGCCAGAGAATTACACCAAATCTTACTCTCAAATGAGAGTGAATAAATGCATTGATAAGCTATTTCTAACATCTCATTGGTGACACAAACAATCCTGACTTGATATCTTGGGTGTACAAATAGCAAACTTACGATTTCGCTCCGGCAGTACTCTAATTTGTCACGATTGCGACCCATAGCGCTTACAGGGTTAATAAAAAGTCTTTTATTACCCATTATGATGCTAATTTCATTGAATTTCCTTTAGCCAATGTGAGGCTGACTAAGTTTTTACTACAAATTATAAGAATGGTATCATCTGCAAACAACGCAGAACTACATGGCATACTGTAAGCAAAATAATTCATTGCTACTATAAATAGCAATATAAATTTAGCTTAGCTATAAATAAAGCTTGATCTGTTCTATCCTATGACTCTTATTTGTTTCCTATTAACAAATAAGAAGACAATAAGTTTAACCGGTTATTTTGTATGCCATAGTAGTATAGTTTATTCAGATGTAATTCATGCAGACAAATAATTTTGTGCGGTTAATTAATTTTGCAAATGAGGTTAATATATTTTCAAAATTTAACAAAATATTATCAACTATTTATTCAACAGCTTTTGCTGTACTTAGATATCAAAGAAATCCTAATTTTTCTTTACAAAATATATTTTTGTGAGGAAAAAATATAATATACAACTGTTTTTTTTTTAAAACAATATTCAAGAAACTTGCTAAAATTTGGTACCAATGAAATAGGGTATTCGGCTTTATCCCCTTTCGTGTAAACTGGAACAATTTTGGTATAATTTAAAAGAACTTGAGAAGACTCCAACAGATATCATCCAATTAAACAAAAAAGTTAGCAGGCCTAAAACTATATCAATAATAGGGTTTATAATTTTATTTGATAATCCAAAATAATCTTCATTTCCTGAAGGGCTCAACTTATAGATACAAATTGTATTATATCTGATTCTTTTGTCAAATCGGATTTGAAAATACTTTTCTTGATTATATACGATGCAACATAATTACTTAAGAAATCCACAGCACTTTGATATTATTTTTTATTTGCATTTAGTTTTGATATATTAATGAAGAAATCCTTAAAATCACTACAATCTATGTTTATTTTATTACTTTTTCCTAAACCATTTGTTTCATATTTACTAAAGAACCAAGCTGCCTTGTATTTGTTTGAAGGCATTGGCTGATCTTTTTTCTTATTTCATTTTACTCTTTGTATGTTTTTGTAAATTTGCTTATTTTAAATATAATTTGGTGTACCTTTACCTGACTTAAACTTATTGTACAATGTTTTACTAAATTCCATAATTTAATAAATTGGCATAAATCACTTAATACTTGGCCAGTTACTGCCCTTAATTTTAATTTCTTTAAATAAACAGCATTATTACAACAACTAGTCAAAATATTAATATTGATTATTGACAATTAAAAAAAATTATCATCAATATTTTCAAATATTATTAGTTGTCACCAACCTATTTCAGTAAACTTTTTCCAAAACCTATTTAGTGGTAGAAGTGTCAAATTTCTTACTTTTTTGTAACATTGTTTTAACCTTTTAAACATGTTATAACTATTTTTAACTTTTTGTATGGCTCAATCACATGACATTCACCTACATGTTTGTTTAGATTTGTAATAATATTATTTAAACAAGCTTCTTCCCTAGTTTTTTTCATAATTTAGACAATATAGATTTAAAAAAATCATAACACATTTTACATTGTACATATATACTCAGATGGTATTTTTGGTTGGAACTCCTCTTACCACTAAAAGTTTTACACCATTTTTAGTCGAGCCACTTTTCTTAAAAAGCAATTTATCTCACTTATTACCATTCTGAATAAAACAGTACTTTTACATTTTTGCAGTCACATAAGTAACATGCGTTTTCTATAATATTTCTTAATATATAATACAACCTGCGGGAATTCTTAAGAATGATTTAACCCTCGAACTGGCAGTACTAAAGTCCTATAGTGGCAAGACATTTTTGGATGATTTGCAACCTTCCATTAAACTTTTTTTAGTAATACATATTTATCATAAACCAAGATGTGTTGTGTATAGCTTTTTCACAGAAACACATAGAATGTAATAGTATATAAAAAAACACAAAACAAAAATTTACATTTTTATTCAATTTTCTTTAATTTGCAATTTTTTCTCCAAGATGGGGAAGGGTTTCACATGACAAGCTATCGTTTTGTAATAAAAATAAATGTTTAAAATTAACAAAATGTTTCTTCAACAACTCTGTATCAATATCATAATGGCTTACATAAGGTGAAAAGCATAACACAATGTACTGCGATTTCAGTAAAGCATGACAAACATTACAAAATTGTATGGAATAAGTAGAATTGACGTTTTATACATTTTTGAACTATGTAAATCACAGTAGCACCTAAACTAACTTCAAAAATAACATTTAAGCAGAAGATTGGTTTTTTGAATTTTAATGCTCGTCTGTCAAAAAACCAGATCACTCGAAGTTGCAAGAAGAAAGGCTCTTGATCTATTTTTTGGTCCAACACTTTTATTTAGAACTAGTGCATCAGGCGAAAGTTTCCTCCACTCATATTAGTTACAGAAAAATAAACATGGGGGACGAACAGACTGCCTAGGTAAGTGAAGAGTTTTTTAATTACAGCTTTTACAAAAATAAGCTGTTAGAAATTGCTTTAAAGAATTAAAAATAATAACAGTTTTTGGACTTTAGATATATGAAACCATCCTATATTTTAAATTCAATTATGGCCAACAAATTAACTTAGAAAATAATGTGCACAAATATAACACACGCCATAAGAATGAAATCATCATTGATCATCGTAGACTTGAAATGTACACGAAAAAAACTATGTATATCGGGAAAAGATTTCTGAAAAATATTCCTCAAAGCATAAAGATGAAAAATAATATTAACAAATTTAAAAGAAAACTAAAAAACTATTTGATTGATTTAGTTTTGTATTCAATAGAGGAACTTGAGTATGTTTAGTACTTTTATTATATATATAAGTAATGTATGACACTATTCGATGTACCATATTGTACAACTCATGAATAAAGAATTATTGATTGATTGATTGAAGCACAGGTTGGAGAAAATCAGATGTTTTTACAAATTATATAGAACACATATTCATCCTGAATGCAACTAAAGACCAATTTTAATCATTTATGATGGGCATTCAACCAAACTGATGAAAGAGTGATTGAAATTGCTGTTCCAAACAATATTTACATTTTTAAACTGCCTCCTCATTTCAGCCATGCTTTACAACTTCTGGAGTTACCATGCTTTAAATCTCCTAAGACTACATGGGACTGAAGGCAGCATATTGGCAAGAAGTTATTCATTTTCTTTAACAATTAGCAAATTATGTTCAAACAAAGATGCTGATGTCATTAGGTGGCTTCAAAATAGGTGGCATTGTTCTGTGAACCAGAAATATTATACCTAAAGAAAGGTATAATCTGTACCCAGCAGGAATCACTTCTGGCTGGTTTATACCTTCCAGTTGAACCTATCACTGGGCACAACAAAACCTGATGTGTCACTTAAATCTGGGCAACCTTATGGAGGCGGCCCCTACCCCCAACCTTACCTATCCTGAATACCCTGTCATTCCAAAAGCAGCACTAAGATTCTTATAGGACTAAGTGCAATTTATAAGCTTCTTGTCTTAGGAGAACAAAAAAAAGTATAATCTGTGGCTTGGAAACCCTGGACCCGACCCTGGCTCGGATTCTGCATCTACCTCTAAAAGTTTAGCAACAGTTTTTTGCCTCATGTGAAGTTTTATCTATTACACACACATTAGTAGCAGATTCATTATTTTATAAACAAGGCCATTTGTACTCCTAGCAGTCCATTAAGAATAAGTGAGTCTACAGTATAATATACCTATGACTTTCTCGCATAAAACACCAGTCAAAATACTTTTTGCACAACGTAACATTCTCATTAAAATCAAATTCACAACTTTTTAACATTCATAAATAAAACAGAATGAAAAATCTGCTACAGCAAAAAAAAGAAAAGAGTATCATTGAGCTTAGAAATTATCGCTGCAAAAAATGCTACATCTGAATAAAAATTACAATTTTATTTACAAACACCTCCAGAGTCCAAGTGAAATATAAAAGCCAGGAAAAAACAAAAAGTTATTAAAAGAATACAAAAGCTGTACAAAGAAAGGCTTTTAAAAAGAGAGCTCCCATCTTGATCAGAAATAATTGTTGAAGAATTTAAGAGCAATCAGTCAGAAAGTCCTATGTATGCATAGTTAGTCAAAGAAATGAATATAGAAGAAGAAAGGAACTTTAACCAAGAATTGATGTTAACAAAAGTAGTGTCAGAAAGAAAGTTGGTTATTGCGGTTTAATTAGGTTGAAACCTGATGAAACCAATAAATTTAAGTAGTATGTTGGACAATATACAAATATATTTAGCAAATTGGAATATACAAACATCCTAATGAGTCAACTATTAAATTTATCCGAAAAAAGTTAAGTTAATAGAAATTCAAGATGCTTTTGTGACAACTTATTGAAGATTGTTCAAAGGTACCTGATAACGACTTGTTTACTATTTTTGAAAGATCCGAGATATAGAAGATGCAGAGAATTTATTTTTAATGTATATTTTTGGTTTTATAACATTCAAAAGTGTTTCTGACAGTAATTTTTAAAATAAGTAGATAAAAAAAATACATGGTTTTTTCATATTGTTCTGAAAAAACTTAGGCTATTTCATTGTTTACTTTGTGTTGACAACACCATCTTCGAACAGGGATATCTCAACATAGAGCGAGGGTAAAAAAAACCTTATTCTGTGTAAGTTTTGTTCTTTCAATTGATCCAGTTATATTGCTTTAGTATCACCCAAATCTAAAATTGAGTAAAATAAGATAAGCACACCCATTTTTTATACAGAAATTATCAACAATATTTAATTATTATACACATTGATATAATCAACTAATATTAATTAATCTAAACAATAAATAAATCATCTGTACCAACTTTATACACATTTCCATATTCCAAACACTATTTTTATCTATAAGTAACCTTTTAAATAAAACTTAGAAAACTAAATAAAATAACATCTAAAGATGATTTACTGTGTCTTTCATGGTCCCAATATGTTTGCTTTGTTGTTACATTTTCTTATTTAAATGACATTTTTCCTGTCATCTCTCTTAATTTTATCGTTTGATTAATGGTTATGGTTCTTTTCATATTTATGACATTACGTAATTTTTAAAACTATTCAGTATTTTAGATACAATGATATCGATTGATAATTATGTTATTCGATAAAGTATCGATGATTGTAATAAGCAAGATAAAAACCGGGATCCCTATCATACTTTGCCCCTCAAATTTGTAGTGTTCACTTTAAAAATTACAGTTGTTTTCAATGTACAAACAAAATTCCAACCAAACTAAAAGAAGAGGAAATATTCATATGGACTTGCCATAATCAAACAGACTTTGATGTACATAAACCACCAATATGGTGGGAAGAATAATTGGGCCAGTTGTTCAGTAACGAAGGGTACAAATTTTTGAGGTTTTCGGTTAACTCCAGGAACTATTTAGTCATTCTGAAATACACCTAGGCTATACCACATATAGGTTACATTAATCTATACCACATAATAAAGACTGTTAACAATGTTTGTGTCAATTATTGTAAAATGGTTTACCATGCAATTAAATAAACAAATAACATTAGTAAGAGTAAACATGAAATTTAAGACATTGATTCTTGGTTTTTTAATTTAATTTGAGATATGAATGTATAAGTACAATTCTAATTATTGTGCCAGATCTAGGAAGGCCTAAATTTAGTCTGGTTATTTTTTTATGGAAAATTTAAATCTTTGACTCTAAAAAACTTCACAGATCTCAAACTACAGAAGTTGAATTAGGTTTATGTACATTTGAAATTCAGAGCACAGCCTAGTGAAGGAATCCTGATTGTGTAAGGTTCTGTATTATACAACCATATGTGTGTTTGAGATAAGAAATGGAAACTCAATGAATAGATGAACTTTCTGTCAACTTTCTTTTAACTGTTATTAATTTTACCTTACATGTTGAGCATATCATAATAGACACGTAGTCACAATTTAAAATTGTCTTCTCCCTGTAAGACTTAACACTAATTATAATCTTTTAGAAAAATATTGCACCATTGAGAAAAACTAACCTTATTATAAAGCATGATAGGAACTACCTTAAAATAACTTTTAGAGGTGACACACATTTTTATGTTTGTATATTCTTTTGATGGTTACCTTTGTGCTCTGACAAATCCAGTTGTTGGCTTTAAAAATAATTCGGTACCAAGCAGTATCAGGCATAAACACCACTATAAACCGGCGAAGGCCTATCCTCCACACGAAATACACGGACAGGTCAGTTGGAGACGGAGGGAAACAACTCGCCAGAACGACATAACTATTGGAAACGAGACGACAGAAACAGACAGCAACACGGCAGACGATAAAAGCAGAATGGAAAAAAATTCAAGGAAGCTGCTGAACCGACTAAAATGCATAGAGTATTGACCAAATAGCAATAATTCTTGTATGTATGAAGTTTATATTTGTTTGATTATTTTTGTATTAAGAGATATATTGTAGATTATATTATTAAACAAACATCAATATGTTGAGTCACTCTTGTCTCAATGATTTTAAATACTAATCTCAGATTATCTGTATTTTTCGAAGTAAAATAAATAGAAACCTTAGTAAAAGCACAATGGTCGTCCACGTCATTTATCTTTCCAGACATTTATTCGTAAAGCATAAAATACATAAATGCTAACGTTTCAAGTGGCAGCATATTTTATTTTTGGGTGCATTATCTTCTTATATACAGTTATATATTAAAGCATACGCCATTTTTGACTCAACGGTAACGTTAAATCTTGATTTCCAAAACAATTTATACACGGTACCATGCCTACACCATTCTTAACTCAACAGTAGCGTGAGATCCTAGTTTCCAGCACCATTTTCACGGTACCAACCACAAAGCTGAAAGTGTAACTTAGTTGCTGTTAATTGCCTATTGTAACCTAGTCAAATCTTTTATTTTAATTCTATAAAAATAATTTGGTAGTACTCCAATAATTTCATACAATATAAATAACCGTATGATTAACATAATATATTTGTATGACTGGTTGGCTTAATGGCTTAATTCATAACAAAGGCTTTCCGAAGTCGCCATTCAGTCATACCGCTTGCAACGGACACCGTTGTATTTATCTAATATAAAATACACTTAATAGACTAATGCTATAAGTACGGATGAGAAAATAAACAACACAACATACGAAGGAGAACGAAAAACGTGACTGAAATACCCACAAGACTTGGGAAATATGGGTAATCCTCGTTTCCACTAACTTGAGCTTTTTCAGAAAGAGCATTCACAATCGGTGCTGACTTTTGAACAGTTTTTGCTCCTTGACAAATTTTTGAACAGTTGCTTGTTGCTGGTAAATGAAAACGATACCAGAGAATACAAATTATACAATAATGGCGCAATATACTATATTTACTTTTAAATTTTATATTATTGATGGATGATTGGCAAGAAATTAAATTCAGAATAGTTGCCAACCATCAACACTATTTTTGTTAACTCAGCTACGAAAGATGTATTGATTAAAAACGTTGTGTGATGGAGATGCCAAACCTATGTTTTAAACTATGGTTATTATAGTTTAGATGTGTCCGAGCCTAATTCCTGTTTCACATAAAACAACCAATAATAGCGTCACTTTATTCGGGAATTATTTTACATATTTTTTAACACTTGATGAATTTCAATGTATGATTTGCATGTAATAAAATTTCCGATTCCGGTATTTGCTATCTTGAAATCGTTATAATTCAAAAATAGTGAACTAAGGTTTAAGGATTGGAATCCAACCTCTGCTTCAGACGTACAAAAAAACCGCGAAGTTTGTCAGAGTAGCAGCTGCTGATGTTTTCCATTTTATAAAATCCACATTATAGCTAAGGTGAAGAATAAATACTTATATAATTTTATCTTGACAAGTAAAGTTGATGATTCGAACTTTAAAACATTTTTTATTTGGAATTTCGTTATTCTCAGCCTTAATCATTCACCTTAGAAACCCATTACTCCAAAGGCGTTTTCTTCCTTGCGGGGTTTGGATCAAACAGGAGGCTTAGCTGTATTTTTAATTTAATTCGAACGTTCGAGTTTTAAGCCAATCCTGCACTGCCTGTAAAAACTTTCCAACTGGCGAAGCTTTCAATTTCATCAAAAAGTACATTTTAATAATAGAGAATATTATTATTCAAGTAATCATTCTTCTTACTTTGTAAGTGACTTTGTTACCACGTATTTTAAACTGGAACGTTTACAAGACATTTTATTGTTTTTTATTCTTAAATGCATTTCTAAATTCTTAAACCCTTTTTAATTCCTTTGGTGTCAATGAGTTTTACTATTTTATTGTTAAAGTATATTTCTTCCACTTCTCTTAGGTTTGTTTGACCTTCTCTGTCCTTATTAGTGTTAAAAATCTGTTACTAGTTTTTTAAGACTTAAAAACCAAGTATGGTGTAACTCTGGTCAGATTTTGAAAGCACAATTTTATCATAGAATTTGGTAGATTTAGGAACAAAATCATGTTATTTTGGAATCAGCATGTTCTAACTGCAAGAAATAAGCGATAATTAAATTTTCAAGAGAGGATTTTTTAGAAAGTGACAGAGAATGTAAACAAATGTTTATTAACGATATCCTTGAACAAAAGCTTCTTACCAATTGTCCGTTTCGTTTCAATTGTTGTCATCAAATCTGTTAAAATCTTCCAAAAGGAAGAATTTCCAGGAAATCGTTTTGAATTTCCCTGATCTTCACCCACAGAATTCAAAACTAACCTTATATTACATACAGGGTATTTCAGGGTTTCTTAAATCGAGGATGAATATCGTAGAATAGTGAATTAAACGTTTCTCTAAAAAAGAATCCTTTAGACATTTTTTAGTAAATTTTTCAGAACAAGGTATGCCAAGTCCATGATCTAGAATTCAATTCTTGAGTATTTAAAATCAAACTTATACATTATTTTACGCCAAACTCTTAGGTGGCAAGAAAACTTAATTATACTTTTTCAATCAAAATGGTGGCCAATGAGTTGTGTACACTTGTGTGACTTCAAAAATAGTATTAAAATATTTAATCTTTAAGTTGGTTTCATTTGTAAAAGTAATTTTCTCAAACTCATTTATGTTAATAATGATGTCAAGTAAAATAAAGTGTATTACAAACTATTCTTACAATGATAATTTATTAAAAGAAACGAATATTAGATCAGCTTACCTGAGATAAAACTAATGCTTGTAAACTATTGCTGAATCTATAAAGAGACAATCAAATATCTTTTATCTTTATTTCACGACGTAATTTGCTGATCTGTTGATAAATAACACACTTAGAAATGTCACGGATTATCTCGAGATGAATTTCAGAACTGATAAAATTTATATTCTTTTCGTATTGTTTAGTTAAAAACTATATATTTTAAAGATGATAAATATTTTCATTTAAAAAATGACAAAACAAAATAAGCACACGTCATCAAATTGTAGAACTAAATGAAAAAGCTATTAATATTAAAGTAGTTCAAGATGTGACTGAATGAATACAGATAAATTTAATTTTTAGCAATAAACCAAATTATTTATTTACTTGTCAAAAAAGATGCAATAGTAAAAAGTTACAAATTAAATTGATATAAATTCAATTTATATGAACTTTCTGTAAATGGCATTTTTATGCACAAACATATTTTGATTACAAATGGCTGATGCACGTTAATCATTCCTTATGAGTAAAAAAGGTACATTTTATCACATCAAAATGTTTATTGGCAGTTGGAGTAATATTTACTCTTACATATCGTCTTTAAGAGACGGCTGTAATGCACCATTGAATTTTCCCCTTAAGAACAATTTCAAACTTTAAATAGTTTTACATTTATTTTGTCATTTTAAATATATTAATAAGCATTTAACCACTTTTTAGTTTTTCTTATTAAGTGTGTACTATTTTAATATTTAAATAATGAAATTCAAAAAAGCGTTTAAGATTTGTTTTCTGAATAACTAATGAAAATATCAAAGAAAATAAAAAGTATTTCGATGCATAATAACTATATATTTTAAGTAGGGCATCTTTCATAACTCTACAGTTAAAAATAAGGGAGTTTGGTTAGGTTTAGTATTGAATTTTACAGTTTAAAATCAAGATGGCCACCAGCTCTTCTTAAAAAGTTTGTTGCCAGGTTAACAGTGTCAGAAGTTACTTGGTAGTTTGCGGCAAAACAAATTACAATCTACCACTTTGGTAGCCAATTGATAATGAAATATTTTATTTTACTGGGGTGAAGACCATTGTATTACTATAATCTTAGACACTGCCCAATTTCTAGAATAGAGGTGGTGGAACTGTAACCACCTAAGAGTCTGTAGAGTAAGGAATCGTCATGAGAATAAATGTCTGTGTGGGTGACTGCGCCCCGCTCAGCTTTTTGTTTGGCTACGCCACTGCTCTTAAATAAAATCTGAACAAAGACATTGGTTGACAGCTATCTGCAAGATTTAAACAAAGAGGAACTGGTCAAAGGAATACAAGGGTTTTAAATGGCAGTCTTGAAATAGATAACAATTAAAAAATTTTATACCACAAATAAAATTATTATTTATGAGCAACACTTAGACGAAGGTTACCCAAACAACATCAGGTAACTCCAAATATTCATAATTCTTCCAGTCTCTGTAGTTTCGGTGGAGAACAAGCTGAAATTAATTAAGTTATTTAAGAAGCACCATGAAACTAATACCTTTAAGTACCTTATAAATTGAGTACAAAACTCTCATTTGGAAATCAATATATTTAAATACCACATCAAAGACCATAATATTTCATTTGATATAATAAATATATTTGCAGCAAAATATCTTGAAAACTGCTAATGGATTTTGTTTTTAACTTGAAAGAATGTCAAATATTGGCTGTGCTATTGTGAAAAATTTAAAAAGTAATAAGTAATAGTACTGACATAGTATAGAATTACGGTAACATTATCATTTTGTAATGTTTACAATGTAAATATAATACAATAATTATATAAAATTGTTTGGTTTGCCCTCATCTTCATTGGAGGTTAAGTGGTAGAGAGGACTTTTAAGTCCTAACTTCGCCTCTGTAAATAAAGTCATTTTTCATTTCATCTTCCAAATAAAAAAGTAAAAAACTTCAGTTTTATCATAGGTACAAAATACCCCTAATATAATAATTATTAATTACTTCCGGATTATTTACAAGCTGATTTAGAAGCAGCATAAAAGTAAGTTATACATTGACAGAATTGATTAGTGGGAAAGGAAAAGGGACCTTTTCTTCTGTTCTTGCGTTATTTTAAAAGTTTACCACTTGTTGTGATTATGGCTGTGTGATCGATTGATGATCCATATTTATTGACTAAACGTTAGTAAAGCCTATCACTCAAGAGGACGGAGAAATTTTATTTCTGTCTGCCACTCTGTCCGTACAATATCTCAAAAATGAACCTATAGGCCTGAAATTGTGCATGAAGCCTCATTTCTATATGAGGAACACTGAGTTCAATGATGATCCATGTCACTTCATGGGATTTGGCTGAGTTTTAGCAAATATTTATACATTGAGTAACCATAATGACAATGAGAAAACAGCAGAATAAATACATTTGTAAACAAACTGAACACACTCATAAGAGATTTTAAAAGGTTAATTTTATTACATGTAGCCTAACTATCCTAACACAGAAAACTTTATTTTAGGCTGACTTTGTGTGTAGGTTTTTTATTGTTTAGGTACTGGCATAAAACCCACTTGAAAGGACAAAAATGTGAATTTATCATGTAACAAGATATCTTGAGAAAGATATTGCTACTACTAGGAAAACTGTAATACAAGTTATGTTTTATTCATAAAAAAATGCTATAACTGAAGTCAATGTTAAATTTGGATTATAGATTGTGTAATATGTTATACACTAATGCCTTAGTTAGTGCACAGAATTTTTAAGGTTTACTTAACATTTCTTTTAATTTTAAATAGCAGCTAGGTTTTTAAGAAACAGTTAGGATCACTACTGTACCATTTGACATTTTCCATGTATGTAACTTCTTGTACTAAAAAAAATGTTAAAGAATGTATATGCCTATGGGGTAAAGTAATATGTAAAAACAAAAATGTCTTTATGGATTTTAATTCCTTCTTTCATCAACAAACCCTCTTTTTGAGCATGTCTTGTCACTAAATCACTAACTCTTACCTAATTAATTTGCTAATAAGAAGTTGGACAAAGCACAACCTGGCCAAATTAGGTTAAACTTGGTAACAATTTAGTTTAAAATATAAAATAACTAATCTTTACCTCATTAATAACTAAAAATCTTCAAATAACGACTCTTGCTTAAAGAAAAGAATCAGTATTTCAAAAGGAGAAAAAAAAAACTAAGCTTGTTTCAACGGTTTGCAATAAGACTTTACTTATCACATTTCCTATTTTAGTTAGAAAAAGACAAAACAAGACAAATAATAACATATTAAATGCATTGTCTTTATCTCTAACTTAATGGTAAACAATAAATAAATTACTTTCACTGAAAACAAACAATGCACTAAATTAGATTTGGTAGTCTGTGAAGAACAATCGTGAATGCACACTCATTCGTGTTTTGAATCTTTTTTCGTTGTTTCAGTTTTTTGTAACAGCAGCGACAGGTCCGGAGCCACGTACTTCTGGTTTGGTGCCGGAAGCTCATAGTCTGGGGACAGGGCTTTTCCTCGATGGTTGAAGACATAGAACGACGGCAAATTCCTCAGTGTCTCCCACGACTTTGCTTCCAAATCCACGGTGGCCCTAATTTCTTTAAAATCTCCGGCAACTGCCATTACGCCATACATGGTGGCAAATAGACTAATAATACCTTGCAGTATTATCTGGAAAGGAAAAACATCAGAAATTAGAATATAAACAGCTGTTTATTGTTAAATAACATAAAATTCACATTATTGAGAAGAAATCCCATATTCACTACGTACTTTGTTTGAAGTTTATTTTTGACGATGGAAGCTTGTGAAGGAAACAGGATTTTTCCGGACATTTGGCATCATTCAGTGAAACAAAAAATCAGTCGTACTACGTTTCGAGATCTATAATAAGATCTCTTCTTCAGTGTTGTGTTTAGTTTTGTATTAAGTGCATGTTTTAGAGTTAGTGTAGTTGACACACAACATGGTGGTTGTGATTCCTGACTTAGGCGTGTTACAATGCCCTGGTATGATTTGTTTATTTTAGCCTAGTTTGTAATTATGTGATAGGTTAGTCATTTACCTGAAGAAGAGATCAGATTGCAGATCTTGAAACGTAGTGTTATTAATTTTTTGTTTCACTGAATGATGGCAAATGTCCGAAAAAATAATCTTGTTTCCTCCACTATGTAGTTTTCTATTTATATTACAATTATGTTTAGTCAAATGCAAATTGTTAAGTTCGTGTAAAATATATTAACTAGTAGCTTTTATTAATCATTAGAGTCTGCTTTAATTGTCGCAATATAATACAAAAACATACAATGGTTTGAAAAAAAGATAATTAAAACAATATTGCTGAAAAAGAATTAGACCTGAGAAGGAACTATAAATGTATTGTTTTAAAAATAGCCAACTCTGACTCAAATATTGTAATTCTATTTCAAAATTGTTTTAATAAACTGAAATGGTTGGGTACACGACGATAGTTGTAAAAGTTCATGTGTACAGGATGGGATACAAGTTGGCATGAACGTGTTAGGATAAATATTAAAATTAAAACATGGGTTTTTTAATTCTAATGTGAGCTATCTTCTTTTGAGGTAAACAGTAATCTAAAATTACTCCATAAGGAGTGTAACAAATTTGCATTGTTTAAAATTTGGTTTTAACTTAAAAATACCACCAGACCCAAACTGCACTATTATTATTTAATAATTCTTCAGAGAATAGAAAAACTATTTTTTTGCTAACTCTAGACCTTTTTTAACTTTGAAATAGGAAGAAAAAGTTTTATAGGAAGGAAGAAAAAATAGTTTTATATGTTCATATTATAATACCATGAGGGTTAATGGGTTCAGAATTCCACTGAATACAGGTTGGAATGTTAAAAACTGTATGCAGATATCCAACATATGTAGATATTAATAAAACAGATTTTTAACAGAAAACAGATTAAAAAGAATAACTTGTGTTTCTTAACCTTAAAAACGTTTAGTTAACATCACTGCATAGTTGAAAACTCCCGGGGTTGTACCCAATTTTAATAGTTTAATTATTTTATAATATTTTTAGTAGAATTTTTTATTTTCTTAGTAAATACTTCAGCTGCTCTCTCCACGTGAATTCATATAAACATGTATGTAAGTAAACCATTTGTTAGAAATTATGCTTGGTGTATGTTTTGACCAAGATATTATTGCTCTCCTAGATATTCTTCGATGAAGAGACTATCATAGAGCTTAGAACTACAACAAGAAGGATTGGAATAAAAAGAGAGGGAAACAGAGTTTAAAAGCTTGAAAGTAGAAGAATGAAGAAGAAGAAGAATAGGAAGAGGAAGTACAAATACTAGGCTAGACACAAGGAAGAGTATCGAGAAGAGGATTAGGTGGCCAAAGCCCGAAGAGAAGAAAGAAGAGGAGAAGGCAAGAGGCCTGGCAAATAAGTCACACACTTGTGTCAGGGGTGGAGGTGGGAACGAGGGGCTTCGGCTCCAGCACATCTCCTGGATATTCTACAACGTTCAGCATTTAGAAATCCCACTTAAACTATATATAGTGGTGGCCGTCTAAATTTTTCTACCATAAGAACGAATTCAAGTCTCTACAACCTTTCTATTAAGAGTTATTGCACAGACAGGCAAAAATTATTTCTAAAATGCAAGTGAATAATGAGTTTCATCATCATACAAGATTATCATATTTTTTGATAAAATCTAATCAAAAATATCACAAACTGAATCACTAAACTTCAGCATGTAGGCCTAAATGTATAAAACTCTGGTGAACTTTTCTATATTTGTTCCACCAGATTATACCGACGTGAAACTGGCCATAGATTCCATCCATAAAAAGAACGAGTACCGGGAACTAGTTCCTAAATTAATCCTAACCTAGTTCATCAACTCAAACCATACAAAATATATATTTAATTAATAACGTGAAGATAAATACTACAAATAAAGATTTTAAATGAACAAACAGTACTTTTATGATAATAATCCCCTTTTATAGCAGCAATTTTCAAGACTGTACTCAATTAAAAGGCAAGTTTTGAGAAACCCTATAAAAGGGCCCATACCTTAAAAGCGTACGAGCCAATTTTGATAAAACTTTCTGTACACATTCACTACATGGTCTAGTATACTAAAATACAAGCCTCATTCTTAGGCCACGCCTATTTCCGGAGCCACATCGATTTTACAGGCCTAGTGCTGACAAAAACCAATCTATGGACAGCCATATCTCAAAAACGTACGAGCCAATTTTGATAAAACTTTCTGCACACATTCACTACATGGTCTAGTATACTAAAATACAAGCCTCATTCTTAGGCCACGCCTATTTCCGGAGCCACATCGATTTTACAGGTCAAGTGCTGACAAAAACCAATCTATGGACAGCCATATCTCAAAAACGTACGAGCCAATTTTGATAAAACTTTCTGTACACATTCACTACATGGTCTAGTATACTAAAATAAAAGCCTCATTCTTAGGCCACGCCTATTTCCGGAGCCACATCGATTTTAGAGGTCAAGTGCTGACAAAAACCAATCTATGGACAGCCATATCTCAAAAACGTACGAGCCAATTTTGATAAAACTTTCTGTACACATTCACTACATGGTCTAGTATACTAAAATACAAGCCTCATTCTTAGGCCACGCCTATTTCCGGAGCCACATCGATTTTACAGGTCAAGTGCTGACAAAAACCAATCTATGGACAGCCATATCTCAAAAGCGTACGAGCCAATTTTGATAAAACTTTCTGCACACATTCACTTCATGGTCTAGTATACTAAAATACAAGCCTCATTCTTAGGCCACGCCTATTTCCGGTGCCACATCGATTTTACAGGCCTAGTGCTGACAAAAACCAATCTATGGACAGCCATATCTAAAAAACGTACGAGCCAATTTTGATAAAACTTTCTGCACACATTCACTTCATGGTCTAGTATACTAAAATACAAGCCTCATTCTTAGGCCACGCCTATTTCCGGAGCCACATCGATTTTACAGGTCAAGTGCTGACAAAAACCAATCTATGGACAGCCATATCTCAAAAACGTACGAGCCAATTTTGATAAAACTTTCTGCACACATTCACTTCATGGTCTAGTATACTAAAATACAAGCCTCATTCTTAGGCCACGCCTATTTCCGGAGCCACATCGATTTTACAGGTCAAGTGCTGACAAAATCCAATCTATGGACAGTCATATCTCAAAAACGTACGAGCCAATTTTGATAAAACTTTCTGCACACATTCACTTCATGGTCTAGTATACTAAAATACAAGCCTCATTCTTAGGCCACGCCTATTTCCGGAGCCACATCGATTTTAGAGGTCAAGTGCTGACAAAAACCAATCTATGGACAGCCATATCTCAAAAACGTACGAGCCAATTTTGATAAAACTTTCTGTACACATTCACTACATGGTCTAGTATACTAAAATACAAGCCTCATTCTTAGGCCACGCCTATTTCCGGAGCCACAATAACTTTATAGGCCAAATGCTGACAAAAACCAATCTATGGACAGCCATATCTCAAAAACGTACGAGCCAATTTTGATAAAACTTTCTGTACACATTCACTACATGGTCTAGTATACTAAAATACAAGCCTCATTCTTAGGCCACGCCTATTTCCGGAGCCACATCGATTTTACAGGCCCTAGTGCTGACAAAAACCAATCTATGGACAGCCATATCTCAAAAACGTACGAGCCAATTTTGATAAAACTTTCTGCACACATTCACTTCATGGTCTAGTATACTAAAATACAAGCCTCATTCTTAGGCCACGCCTATTTCCGGAGCCACATCGATTTTACAGGTCAAGTGCTGACAAAAACCAATCTATGGACAGCCATATCTCAAAAACGTATGAGCCAATTTTGATAAAACTTTCTGCACACATTCACTTCATGGTCTAGTATACTAAAATACAAGCCTCATTCTTAGGCCACGCCTATTTCCGGAGCCACATCGATTTTACAGGTCAAGTGCTGACAAAAACCAATCTATGGACAGCCATATCTCAAAAACGTACGAGCCAATTTTTATCAAACTTTCTGCACTCATTCACTTCATGGTCTAGTATACTAAAATACAAGCCTCATTCTTAGGCCACGCCTATTTCCGGAGCCACATCGATTTTACAGGTCAAGTGCTGACAAAAACCAATCTATGGACAGCCATATCTCAAAAACGTACGAGCCAATTTTGATAAACCTTTCTGTACACATTCACTACATGGTCTAGTATACTAAAATACAAGCCTCATTCTTAGGCCACGCCTATTTCCGGAGCCACATCGATTTTACAGGCCTAGTGCTGACAAAAACCAATCTATGGACAGCCATATCTCAAAAACGTACGAGCCAATTTTGATAAAACTTTCTGTACACATTCACTACATGGTCTAGTATACTAAAATAAAAGCCTCATTCTTAGGCCACGCCTATTTCCGGAGCCACATCGATTTTACAGGCCTAGTGCTGACAAAACCCAATCTATGGACAGCCATATCTCAAAAACGTACGAGCCAATTTTGATAAACCTTTCTGTACACATTCACTACATGGTCTAGTATACTAAAATACAAGCCTCATTCTTAGGCCACGCCTATTTCCGGAGCCACATCGATTTTACAGGCCTAGTGCTGACAAAAACCAATCTATGGACAGCCATATCTCAAAAACGTACGAGCCAATTTTTGATAAAACTTTCTGTACACATTCACTACATGGTCTAGTATACTAAAATACAAGCCTCATTCTTAGGCCACGCCTATTTCCGGAGCCACATCGATTTTACAGGCCTAGTGCTGACAAAAACTAATCTATGGACAGCAAACTTCTTTATTTAATGATTTATGTAGTCACTAAATGGATATTGTAATGTAATAGTTGACGCTATTCTGTATTTATACTATATATAAAATTCCTATATGTACTGTCTTTGTTCAAAACATTGATGTTAAAATCTCCGGCTATGATAATATTCTTGAATTTATCATTTGATGTATTACATAACAAATCAAGTTACTCGGCGATACTGAGTACAAACACTGGATACTTGAAACCAGCATTATTTCCTTATTGTTTACGTTTTAAATACTAGAACTCTGAATCAGTATTTCATACTTGTAACGTTTTAAATACTAGAATACTTTAAATCAGTATTTTTAACGCTGAAAATACTGAGTATATTCCCTAATAAACACTGTTTATTTAATTAAACACAGTTTATGAGTACTTCTGTAAACAGCTGTAGTGATTCCTTTACATAAGAGTGGCCTAATTACCGACTGTAATAACTACAGACCAATCTCTTTACTTTCTACCTTTGCTAAAGTGAATCAAGAAGAAGAATCAAGAATCTTTATTTCCAAAGTACATTACAATAATAATTTGTTCACACACAAAAATTACATCAAAAAGTACAATGGATAGGCACCTCTGAGCTATTAGCTGAGTTGAGGTTGCCATCACTAATTAATTTAAGGCAGATGGGCCTGGCAGCTCCTCTTTCAGAGTAAGATTTACATAATTAGAGTAATGAATAAACCATACCAATATTTAAAACAAAGCACAAAATTAAGTTGTATTTCATAATGAAATTCAATACATTACATTACCACAACATATAAAAAAATAAAATTACTACATAAATTCACATACACATACATACATATACATAAATCCACACACATACAGATACATATACATTTATACACATTCACACATACATACAAATACACACACATAAACATAAATTTACAAACACATACATTACTGAAACATATAACACACATACAAAACACACTACAAAGATACTTAGACACAATAGATAAAGATGTAACCATTACACACTCATACAATAAAACAAGTCTTCAACAAAATATCTAATTTATGAGTCGCTCTACATCAACAATTGTAAAAAGCCAGCATTTCAAACTTCGTATGAATGTACCCAATGTTTTCGACGAGGGACACATCGAAAGGTAATTTGTTATAGAGCTTCGGAGCTATGAATGTATAAAAACGCTTGTAGACTTCTAATTTAGGAAAAGGAATAGTTACTCGGTTTAAAATTTGTAACCTAATCGAGTGTGAACATTTACATTTCCCAGTGTGTGGCCGCCTCTTGAGAAAAATATCCTGAGTACCCTATAAATGTACAAATATCTAAGCGGAAGTATTCCAAGCTGAATATAAAGAGGAAAAGAAGAATCACGCCGATTAGCCCTGACAATAACCCTAATGATCTTGTTTTGATTTATAATAATAGGTCGAATAATAGAATAATAGGCTCCTCCCCAACATGAAATACCATATTGTAATTTAGAGTTAATTATAGAATAGTAAAATAGTTTTCAAGACAGATATTGGACATAAATACTGAAGAAAATAAAACTTCCTCAATGAATTGTTTAAATAGTTTTTTACATTCAAAATGTGTTCCCTCCAATTACACCTTTCATCCAGAATAACCCCCAGATACTTTATTTGTTCCACCCTCTCAATTTTAACGCAACCCTGACATGGATTTCTCCCGAAAATTAAGCATTGCTTGCATTTAAAAAATATATCTTGTTGTATGTCTTTTCTATTTCTTAGAGAAAAATTCATAAACTTCGTCTTTACGCTCAAGACCATCCTATTTCTAGCAAACCACGTTTTCAATTTCGCCAAGGTCTTCTTGCATTACGCTATACACTATTTGACTATTTATAGTGGAATAGCAAAGGGCAGTGTCATCTGCAAAACAAGTTAGGGAACCCGATAGATTTCCATTACACAAGCTATTAATATAGACTAAAAATAGTATTGGACCCAAAACAGACCCTTGTGGTACTCCAAATTTAATCGGGAGAGTTGAACTGACGGAGTTCAGAAATCTTACACATTGAGATCGGTTTGTTAGATAGCTCTTAAACCATTCATAAGGGATACCTCTAACTCCAGCTACCCAAAGATAGTCTAGTAAAATTTTGTGATCCACGGCATCAAATGCCTTAGTTATATCAATAAATATTCCACTGACAAATTTACCACTGTTAATTCCTTCATAAACGTCTGAACAGAACTTTAAGAGAGCATCTTCAGTAGAATTTTTGCCCATAAACCCAAATTGATTTGCACAAAAAAACTTATTAGAATCTAAAAACTGAACCAACCTGACTTTCATAATCTTTTCCATTATTTTAGAGACAACAGATAAAAGAGAAATCGGTCGATAGTTATTGAGATCTTTATTGGAACCTTTCTTGTGAAGTGGGACAACTAGTGCAGTTTTTAAAGAGATAGGAAAGATACCAGTTTTGAAACTAAGGTTAATTAGAAATGCCAACACAGGAGACTAGATATGACCCATTTTTTTCATTACATGCGCTGAAATACCATCAATACCAGGAGACTTGTTAGACTTTAAATTGTTGATAACAGCTAGAACTTCTTCAGAACTAGTAGGATAGCAAAAAAATGAATTATCCGAAAACTTAGCAGGAAAACATTGGGTGTACATATGATAATCAAAGCCATCAAAACAGTCAGATTCGTTCATTAGGTTTTCAACTGCATTAACGAAAAAAAGATTGAACTCATTAGCGACATTAGTAACAGTAAATTTTAGTTTGAATTTATTTAAGTGAATTTTCATTTGCTTTGTAACTGCAGCAGCACACTTTTAATCAATTTTTTTTAGGAGCTTATAAAAAATCAAAGTTTTATTGAATTTTTCTTTGAGCTAAAAATATTTTTGTAATAAAAGGAATCTCTCCACAGGCACTTGCCTCTAGAGGCCCTAGTTATTTTTGAAAATATTTCTTTTAATTTACGAGTGTTTTTGTTTTAATTTTATTTACAAGAATGTTACATTTTTATTTAAGTTTGCTCATTAGGTTTGTACATTGTGTATACCAATTCATATAATGTGTTATTGTAATATTTTCAAAAATAAATTCTATTCTATTCTATTCTATACTTCAGGACTAGTAAAGTAATCCGTACGAGAAAATATTTGTACCTTGTAACAGAGTACTAAATACAAAGTACCTGTTTTCTGTATTTTTAGTTCTCAGTAACCGTTACAGATACTGTAGAAAAGTAACCGTTACAAAGTACTGATTACTGAAATACCGTCTCACCGCTAGTGGACAGTGGTTCGGTAGCTCCGGCATTTAGCAGTGAACCGTCCCTGGCGTAGGTTAAATGCAATTTATTCTGCACATTCAATATATTATAATGAAAACTGGCAGAAGAAACCGTATGGAATAGTTGTTATTAGTTGTTTATTGTAGTGTTTAAAAAGTATAAAAGTAGTGTGTTAAAGTAAAAGTTAGTGTGTTAAATAGTGTTAAAAAGTGTTTACCTACAAGTAAGTTTATCTTACAGTTACTTCAAATGAATGTAAAGTATGAATGTAAGAATGTATAAAGTGGCTACAATATGTATGCGAGGATTAACCTCAATATGCTCTACGATTTTCCAGGTGAGTTGATTTAATAGATTAGATTTTTTTAGCACATAACCTAGATAGATTGGTTTTTGTCAGCACTTGACCTGTAAAATCGATGTGGCTCCGGAAATAGGCGTGGCCTAAGAATGAGGCTTTTATTTTAGTATACTAGACCATGTAGTGAGAGTGTACAGAAAGTTTTATCAAAATTGGCTCGTACGTTTTTAAGATATGGCTGTCCATAGATTGGTTTTTGTCAGCACTTGGCCCGTAAAATCGATGTGGCTCCGGAAATAGGCGTGGCCTAAGAATGAGGCTTATATTTTAGTATACTAGACCATGTAGTGAATGTGTACAGAAAGTTTTATCAAAATTGGCTCGTACATTTTTGAGATATGGCCGTCCATAGATTGGTTTTTGTCAGCACTTGGCCTGTAAAATCGATGTAGCTCCGGAAATAGGCGTGGCCTAAGAATGAGGCTTATATTTTAGTATACTAGACCATGTAGTGAATGTGTACAGAAAGTTTTATCAAAATTGGCTCGTACATTTTTGAGATATGGCCGTCCATAGATTGGTTTTTGTCAGCAATTGGCCTGTAAAATCGATGTAGCTCCGGAAATAGGCGTGGCCTAAGAATGAGGCTTTTATTTTAGTATACTAGACCATGTAGTGAATGTGTACAGAAAGTTTTATCAAAATTGGCTCGTACGTTTTTGAGATATGGCTGTCCATAGATTGGTTTTTGTCAGCACTTGGCCTGTAAAATCGATGTGGCTCCGGAAATAGGCGTGGCCTAAGAATGAGGCTTATATTTTAGTATACTAGACCATGTAGTGAATGTGTACAGAAAGTTTTATCAAAATTGGCTCGTACATTTTTGAGATATGGCCGTCCATAGATTGGTTTTTTGTCAGCACTTGGCCTGTAAAATCGATGTGGCTCCGGAAATAGGCGCGTGGCCTAAGAATGAGGCTTGTATTTTAGTATACTAGACCATGTAGTGAATGTGTACAGAAAGTTTTATCAAAATTGGCTCGTACATTTTTTGAGATATGGCTGTCCATAGATTGGTTTTTGTCAGCACTTGGCCTGTAAAATCGATGTGGCTCCGGAAATAGGCGTGGCCTAAGAATGAGGCTTGTATTTTAGTATACTAGACCATGTAGTGAATGTGTACAGAAAGTTTTATCAAAATTGGCTCGTACATTTTTGAGATATGGCTGTCCATAGATTGGTTTTTGTCAGCACTTGGCCTGTAAAATCGATGTGGCTCCGGAAATAGGCGTGGCCTAAGAATGAGGCTTATATTTTAGTATACTAGACCATGTAGTGAATGTGTACAGAAAGTTTTATCAAAATTGGCTCGTACATTTTTGAGATATGGCCGTCCATAGATTGGTTTTTGTCAGCAATTGGCCTGTAAAATCGATGTGGCTCCGGAAATAGGCGTGGCCTAAGAATGAGGCTTGTATTTTAGTATACTAGACCATGTAGTGAATGTGTACAGAAAGTTTTATCAAAATTGGCTCGTACGTTTTTGAGATATGGCTGTCCATAGATTGGTTTTTGTCAGCACTTGGCCCGTAAAATCAATGTGGCTCCGGAAATAGGCGTGGCCTAAGAATGAGGCTTATATTTTAGTATACTAGACCATGTAGTGAATGTGTACAGAAAGTTTTATCAAAATTGGCTCGTACATTTTTTAGATATGGCTGTCTATAGATTGGTTTTTGTCAGCACTTGGCCCGTAAAATCAATGTGGCTCCGGAAATAGGCGTGGCCTAAGAATGAGGCTTATATTTTAGTATACTAGACCATGTAGTGAATGTGTACAGAAAGTTTTATCAAAATTGGCTCGTACATTTTTGAGATATGGCCGTCCATAGATTGGTTTTTGTCAGCACTTGGCCTGTAAAATCGATGTGGCTCCGGAAATAGGCGTGGCCTAAGAATGAGGCTTATATTTTAGTATACTAGACCATGTATTGAATGTGTACAGAAAGTTTTATCAAAATTGGCTCGTACATTTTTGAGATATGGCCGTCCATAGATTGGTTTTTTGTCAGCACTTGGCCTGTAAAATCGATGTGGCTCCGGAAATAGGCGTGGCTTAAGAATGAGGCTTGTATTTTAGTATACTAGACCATGTAGTGAATGTGTACAGAAAGTTTTATCAAAATTGGCTCGTACATTTTTGAGATATGGCTGTCCATAGATTGGTTTTTGTCAGCACTTGGCCCGTAAAATCAATGTGGCTCCGGAAATAGGCGTGGCCTAAGAATGAGGCTTATATTTTAGTATACTAGACCATGTAGTGAATGTGTACAGAAAGTTTTATCAAAATTGGCTCGTACATTTTTGAGATATGGCCGTCCATAGATTGGTTTTTTGTCAGCACTTGGCCTATAAAGTTATTGTGGCTCCGGAAATAGGCGTGGCCTAAGAATGAGGCTTGTATTTTAGTATAGTAGACCATGTAGTGAATGTGTACAGAAAGTTTTATCAAAATTGGCTCGTACGTTTTTGAGATATGGCTGTCCATAGATTGGTTTTTGTCAGCACTTGGCCTGTAAAATCGATGTGGCTCCGGAAATAGGCGTGGCCTAAGAATGAGGCTTATATTTTAGTATACTAGACCATGTAGTGAATGTGTACAGAAAGTTTTATCAAAATTGGCTCGTACATTTTTGAGATATGGCCGTCCATAGATTGGTTTTTGTCAGCACTTGGCCTGTAAAATCGATGTGGCTCCGGAAATAGGCGTGGCCTAAGAATGAGGCTTGTATTTTAGTATACTAGACCATGTATTGAATGTGTACAGAAAGTTTTATCAAAATTGGCTCGTACATTTTTGAGATATGGCCGTCCATAGATTGGTTTTTGTCAGCACTTGGCCCGTAAAATCAATGTGGCTCCGGAAATAGGCGTGGCCTAAGAATGAGGCTTATATTTTAGTATACTAGACCATGTAGTGAATGTGTACAGAAAGTTTTATCAAAATTGGCTCGTACATTTTTGAGATATGGCCGTCCATAGATTGGTTTTTGTCAGCACTTGGCCCGTAAAATCGATGTGGCTCCGGAAATAGGCGTGGCCTAAGAATGAGGCTTGTATTTTAGTATACTAGACCATGTAGTGAATGTGTACAGAAAGTTTTATCAAAATTGGCTCGTACATTTTTTGAGATATGGCTGTCTATAGATTGGTTTTTGTCAGCACTTGGCCTATAAAGTTATTGTGGCTCCGGAAATAGGCGTGGCCTAAGAATGAGGCTTGTATTTTAGTATAGTAGACCATGTAGTGAATGTGTACAGAAAGTTTTATCAAAATTGGCTCGTACGTTTATGAGATATGGCTGTCCATAGATTGGTTTTTGTCAGCACTTGGCCTATAAAGTTATTGTGGCTCCGGAAATAGGCGTGGCCTAAGAATGAGGCTTATATTTTAGTATACTAGACCATGTAGTGAATGTGTACAGAAAGTTTTATCAAAATTGGCTCGTACATTTTTGAGATACGGCCGTCCATAGATTGGTTTTTGTCAGCACTTGGCCTGTAAAATCGATGTAGCTCCGGAAATAGGCGTGGCCTAAGAATGAGGCTTATATTTTAGTATACTAGACCATGTATTGAATGTGTACAGAAAGTCTTATCAAAATTGGCTCGTACATTTTTGAGATATGGCCGTCCATAGATTGGTTTTTGTCAGCAATTGGCCTGTAAAATCGATGTGGCTCCGGACATAGGCGTGGCCTAAGAATGAGGCTTGTATTTTAGTATACTAGACCATGTATTGAATGTGTACAGAAAGTTTTATCAAAATTGGCTCGTACATTTTTGAGATATGGCCGTCCATAGATTGGTTTTTGTCAGCACTTGGCCCGTAAAATCAATGTGGCTCCGGAAATAGGCGTGGCCTAAGAATGAGGCTTATATTTTAGTATACTAGACCATGTAGTGAATGTGTACAGAAAGTTTTATCCAAATTGGCTCGTACATTTTTGAGATATGGCCGTCCATAGATTGGTTTTTGTCAGCACTTGGCCCGTAAAATCGATGTGGCTCCGGAAATAGGCGTGGCCTAAGAATGAGGCTTGTATTTTAGTATACTAGACCATGTAGTGAATGTGTACAGAAAGTTTTATCAAAATTGGCTCGTACGTTTTTAAGATATGGCTGTCCATAGATTGGTTTTTGTCAGCACTTGGCCCGTAAAATCTATGTGGCTCCGGAAATAGGCGTGGCCTAAGAATGAGGCTTATATTTTAGTATACTAGACCATGTAGTGAATGTGTACAGAAAGTTTTATCAAAATTGGCTCGTACATTTTTGAGATATGGCCGTCCATAGATTGGTTTTTGTCAGCACTTGGCCTGTAAAATCGATGTAGCTCCGGAAATAGGCGTGGCCTAAGAATGAGGCTTATATTTTAGTATAGCCTACTAGACCATGTAGTGAATGTGTACAGAAAGTTTTATCAAAATTGGCTCGTACATTTTTGAGATATGGCCGTCCATAGATTGGTTTTTGTCAGCAATTGGCCTGTAAAATCGATGTGGCTCCGGAAATAGGCGTGGCCTAAGAATGAGGCTTGTATTTTAGTATACTAGACCATGTAGTGAATGTGTACAGAAAGTTTTATCAAAATTGGCTCGTACGTTTTTGAGATATGGCTGTCCATAGATTGGTTTTTGTCAGCACTTTGCCTGTAAAATCGATGTAGCTCCGGAAATAGGCGTGGCCTAAGAATGAGGCTTGTATTTCAGTATAGTAGACCATGTAGTGAATGTGTACAGAAAGTTTTATCAAAATTGGCTCGTACGTTTTTGAGATATGGCCGTCCATAGATTGGTATTTGTCCAAAAATAGAAGAGGTCTATAATGAGGTTAGTAATATAATACAGTAGATCATGTATTCAAAGTAATGTATTAAGTATAATCTATAGATATTTTTGTATTTGTTCTTTTTTTAAATTATAAAATTTAATTTTAATAATATAATTTAATCCTGAAGTGATTGAACTGGTTCAGGAACTAGGTTAGTTGTAGTTCAGGAACTAGGTCAGGAGTAGTTCATGAACCAGGTTAGGATTCAAGTCAGCGGATTAGTTCTTTTTATGGATGGAATCTATGGCCAGTTTCACACTGCTCAGATTATCACATTTATTAATTTTTTGTTTACACTTGTAAAAACAAATTTTTCAAAAAGATTATTATCAATGATTACATTTTTTAAATGTACAGCCCATTTGCTTTAAGACATGACAAAAAGTATAACTTCATTGAAATTGTAACCAAAGAGTACAAAAATACAATTACAATACAGAAATTACTCAATTCCAAATTACACACCAAGTTTTCTTTTAGACGTTTGAGTTTGTAGTGAGATGAATTTGCAATCATCCATTGAATATCCTGTAATACAAGTACCTACCGTAGTAAGTCTAATACTGATTACAAAAATTATACTTTACTCTAAATTAAAATACAGATTAAAATTTTACATCAAGATCGGATGTTACTCACATCAAAAGGTAAAGACGTAAACTGCTGTTCTGTTATCCTCAGGTAGGATCGATCTAAAAAAACAAAATGTGTAATAAATTTGGTATCAGATATTTATTGTTGGCAACATTGACAAATTTATTATAACTTATTAACTGCTTATCACTATAATTGGGATACATCAACAGATGTCCACCAAACTCCAGAAATGAACCACAAATATAAAATAAGGAACATTGTATTAATTTACTGATGCTCTAAAATTATTTTAATAACTAACAATAATAAATCTCTTTATATTGGATGATTTTAAAGGATAACAGGATTTCAGACACATACCAGTGTGTTATAAAATCTGAAACACAGTTTTTACGATACATCACAATGGCATATGTCCAAAATCCTATTATCCTTAAATTAGTAGTATGCAGCTTATGTTTGAAATAGGATGTAACTATGTTACATTTAAATAATGTATATAAGATATACACAAATAACCAAGCCAATTATGTTAACATATAAAAAATATATATTAATGGGAAAGCAAATATTTTTACAAATACAACAATTGTACAAAGGAATTTTATAAACAGGTTTTTAAGAAACTTTATATCATATTGATAGCCATTAAGCCCAAAACATACTACAACTTCCATCTTTCACCAAACAGATCAAAACCTCGTGGAATTACTTTGTGCAGAGGTTTGTGGTAAGTTTAGAAATATAATAATGCAGACATATCTAAACAAGACAATGGAGAGTAAAGCCTAACACGAGTAAACCATAAGAATCACCAGCAATGGAACCACAAGACATACTCTTGTACTCCCTCTACCGTTTGGTACACTAAGCTGCTAAAAATAATCTATATAGACCTAATTTGGAAAAATATGCAATTCCTAGAATAGTGTTTATTTTAGACTATGTATAAAATATGTATGACAAGTTTCATACAAATAAGTTTTTTTACTCCTATGTTGTTGAGGTAGCAGCTATATATGCATTACTTTTTGTATTAATAGTTGGCCTTGATTATTGATATAAATAATAATTACTGTATTATAAAACATGCTTGACCTATGAATCAATATTACATATTGGTCTATATTTCTACACAATGAATGAAATTTATAATCTATGAAATTGAAGGCTTACTGCATACAGTATGACAGAAAAGTTTAGGATAGGATTAGTTCTGTGCAGGTTCTATTTTGAAATTAATTCTTTCTATGGATTGTATCTATGGACAGAGACACCCATTCATAGAACCAGAGACTACATGTTCGTATAGTAGTGAGCTTGTTTAGGTTTGAGGCTGGTGAGAATAGTGGATCTACTTTGTATACAAGCTGTAATTGAATACTGCCACTTCTACAGGTAGGCAAAGAAATTATCCACTTTCCTTCTCCACCCCTCACGAGTTGTATGCCCTAGGAAGCATCCTTCTTTACTCCCCCTCCCACTCCTGCCCAACCATAACAATATCAAAGCACTTCCTGTGCTGCCTGCTCTAGGAACCTAGCCATAGGGTCAGATGACCCTACATGTGAATTTAATATGTTATTGATAGATACTATTTTGTAAAAAAAAAAACACAAATAACTGTTATTATTGTCCATTAGACTTCTTCAGTATGAATTGACAGTACCGACAGTCAAATTACAGTCTACTTGTGTACATGTTCTCTGATGTAATAGACCTACTAGGTTAAACATAAAATGTTTTCTCATAGGCAAAGGCCTATCTGAAAATTCATTGCAACAAATCAATGTATTACTCATTTATCTCTAAGGTCAAAAAGAACTATGTATTTTAAACTGAATAAATAATAAAGAATCACAGGCAATCGGTATAGGCTTCCTTTGATAACACTATGACTAATGAATTTTATTGGAATTATTTATATACTTACGTTGTGCTGCAGAATAAGCTGCATGAAGCAATGAAAAGAAGCCTATTGATATTATAAGTTTGTGAAATGTTGTTGCCATTGTAATTCAATTCATATAAAAAGAATTGTCATAAAAATAGTCAACTTATTAACCTCAACCATAAACACTATGTTAACAAAAGTAAACTACAATACTGAAATTGTGACATGATTCAGTTCTGAACAGTACAAAGACCAAATTTTACAGGCAGGCTCCAGTAAAAACAGGTGCCTCTAAATAGTCAACATTTGCATCTCGCTCGGTAGCGAGTGAACTGATTAATCAATTGTATAAAACAAATAATCTTGTAGTTTGTATATTTTATAAAAATTTAACAAGACAAATAAAAATATATGTATTTCCCTCTACCGTTTGGTACACTAAGCTGCTAAAAACGTGCAAATCGTCTTCTTTAGACCAAGTGAGCATTAAGCCTCTGGTTCTAGCGGTCTTCCAGCCCTTAATCATATACTTTATCTTTTAAATATTCAAGAAGTATACACTTTACAAGTAAAACTAAAAATGCTCGGATGCCAATTATTTTCTCATAAGCGCGTAAATGGGTTTGTAACTACCAGTGTTCTTAAGGAGTAAAATTCAAGATGATTTCACTACAGCCATAAAGAATTGGCAAATAAAATCAATTAAATTTGGAAAATTTGCTAGTTTTAATTTCAGTTTCAATCTATGGAGGTACATTTTAGCGTGCGGTCAACTATGAGTGAAGCAATACGGTATGCTTCTTTTTAAACTACCTTAATAAAACTTGGTTGAAGTAGAACCATAACCAAATTATAAATGTCTTCAAAATGTACAAATACAAAACGATTGGAAGGTCCTATCACCATTCGAAGACTATATAAAATGGGACTAGATGCAGATAGTCATGCAAAAATCTTGACACTGTTACTGAAGAGGAATAGTTTGGAATTATTGGTATTGGTTAATTAAAATTATCGATTAAATTCATCATGAACGCGTTAATTAAAGATATATGAAAACAAACCAGCTGGTATGGTTTTCTACAGCTAGTAAAAAACTAAAGTAAGGTGGTTCAATAAAGGGGTGTCTAGTTAAACTTTTTACGTTTCTTTACAAAACATGCCTGAACCAATTTCAGTTAGTCTTTTATTACTTCGCAGCCGTAAAACTTGTAATTATTTCAGTATATGATTTATTCCTGAGCTTTAAATACTTTAGAAGTAATGAACCACAAATGTTTATTAATTATTTCCCAATAAAAGTATGATCATTCATACCAAAAACATGTAAAATTCAATGCATTTTCATTATAAGAATCTTTCTCTTTGAAAATAAAAAGATGTTTCGTGATTTATCGTAGTATTGAGGGCAAATATTAATGGCTAGACACTTTAACATGGTTTTCTATAATCCTGTTCGATAATTATTTGAGTTTAAGTGTGCCTCGATAAAATTGCCCCTACAGTAAATGCCCTCTCAACCGACCAACACGGAGCCGGACATATATTGAATATCCTATGTCACTTAGCTCGAAAATTGTACCCTCAGAATGATAAGTTCATTGCAGTATTTTAATTAATGATGTGAAAATATAAATAATTATACTTATAAAGAAATGAAATACGGTACAACGATAATCATTTAATTACCAAGTACACTACACGTTATTCACTAGTCCTAGTACTGCAACTCATAAAAAGGCAGAGTAACAATACAATAACTGTCTGTTTTATTCGGTGGTCTTTCGCTGATGCGGCGGAAGTTAAATCTAATTATGTCTTCCTGAAAAGAGTTGGTTATTTCGAGAAGCGGTTGATCCTACCAAGAGGGCGATTAAGAGTGTCAGTACCTAGTTCATTTGTTAGACTACGTGGTGGTTACCGAGCAACTGGACAAATAAGTAAATATTTACTGGACTAAAAGCTTAAGAACACTGTAAATTACACTCAACATCTCGGGTGGAAATGTTGATATTGTGTTGAAATGGCGAGACACGCAAGAGAGTTGTTTGAATGACTGTTACTGGTTGCCAAGTGTTTTAGAGCAACTTCTAATTTTATTTAACAAGATACTGTGTAATGAAAAATCCTTTCTCTCTAACAATGGTGTTACCATTACAAAGAGGTCGTTACATTGTAATTCTGCAAACATTTCAAATTTCGCAGATATGACGGGTCTCTGTTGCAGGCTCATGAATAATACGATAAATGGTTTCAACCCATTTTCCTTTCTTTCTCTTTAACAATTTTAAACGTGTTTTCGAGCACCCTCTCATGTCATTACCTAACAAAGCAACTTATATTGCCGACATACGATATTATAAACAACACAGATGACCCTACAATACTGATAGGAACAAAACACTGAAGTTAGTTCTCCAGCTTATTTGACTAGATTTATAGTCCGCTGGATAATGTTGCTGGATTCAGCAGCTAGAATAAGCTGTGGTTACAAGCTCCATGTGAAACAATTACCATCATTGTTAGCACTGCTTTAACATGTTTAAAAACAAATGGTGAAAAGGACTAGTTCTTTGTTATTTGGACACATTAAAATATATTTATCTATATTTATATAATAAAACAAACATTTGTGTTTGTTCATAATCAAAAAATTAGGTTCAACAATTGAAAATCGATATATTAGTTATTGAATAGTAGAATTTGAAGCTAGTGATTAAAAAGAAACTAGTAGCTTGGATAACTCTGACAATTTGTATTCGTTTTGTAGTCGGTGTTATCAATCATTATATAAGTAAAACATTTTATTTTGTATATTTAACACAGCTAAGAATAATTGGCTCGTGCTGCCAACTATTTGGAAGGAAACAATACCAAAAATAAACATTTCTTATTTAGGAATCTGAAGTCATCGCAAAATAATTAACAACTTACAAGATTTAAACACACGTTTGTAAAAATGAGGGTTTAAAACCTTGTTTATACTCAATGATTTAGTCGTCCTTGGATACAAAAAAATGTTTGAAATTATAATCTGTCATCTGTCCTTGTCGTTATTTTACTCGTATCATGTGATAGGAAATGTCAAAAGAGTTCCACGATAGTCATGACAATTGACACTTCAAATTCTTTTTGATAAAGAAAACAGTCTTGTAATTTACTGTAATTATCTAAATAAAATTGTCAGTGTAATTGGAAAATGAAGTCAAATACTACCAAACCGACTGAAAATAGTGCTGAAGACAACAATGAAGAAATGGAGATGGAAGAGGAAACTGAAGAACAAGAACAAGGTATGTAGCCTCTCTAAATTAAATTATGTTATGAGTTTAAGGATATAATTTAGTAGGCAAGCCTAATCACTTTAATAGCAATAATATCTAGCCTTACAGTAATCAATAGAAATATTGATACTGAAACTTGTATGTTAAATTGGTAAAATTACTTACCATAGCCTATAAATGGTAAAACGTGTATAGGCTACCCAGTTCAATTTATTGTCAACAATCAATATTTACGACTTAAAATAAGGTTTTGTTTATTATTTAAACACTAGTTTACCTAATAAATATCAATACTCCTGTTTTGATTAAGGTTCCAACCGAGGGATGGATCAGGGTGAATTTAAGAAGCGGCAAACACTCTTTCAATTGTTATTATCGAACTCTTTGATATATTATCCAAATTTTATATATTTTAAGGGTAGGGTAGGATAAGCGGACCCGGTTTTTTAATATCAAAGAATGTAATCATCGATACCTAATATTCGCATCTCAAATACTAGACTATCAATCAATATAAAGTATCTATAGTTCTTAGTAGTAACAATAATATGTTTTAAATTAAAATATGAATCTAATATTCACAGTGATCAAACAAATTATTGTAACCAATATTAGGAAAACTGAAGACGACTATATTTGCTCCTCTCACAGTTACAATTTTTTCTTTCCCACAAACTTCATATAATGGGTTTTTCTGCATGAGTCCAACATGTTGAATTCATGAAAAACATGTCTTATCATCTTTCAAAGCAATGTCGTGTAGTTTTCTAAAATTGACTGTCATTTTTAATAATCAAATGTTACTTATATAAAATTGAAATATTACATTAAGAGTATTATTTGAGAGTGTTTACAGCTATTTATATAGATTATTTAATTAATCCTTACAGATAATTAATCAATATTGATTGATTATATCGATGGTTAGGCCTATGATTAAGTAGTATCGTTTGCCAATTTCGATATAAAAAACCGGGTCCGCTTATCGTACCCTACCCTATTTTAATCATACAAAACAAGAAATATTATACATTAACCTCCGTAATGTTTTGTCGCGTTTTGCCGTTTCTGTGGTGTTAACCGACATAATTTTGTCGGTCTAACATTCCCTCACATAATTACTTCTTATAAAATACTGTGATAACATATCAATTTGATTCATGTATCATTGGATTCGGGAAGAAAAATGGTAATGAAAACTAAAGTCCACTTTTTTATTATGGTTGTGATGTAACAAGTTAATAATTCAATAGTCAATAGTCAAAATTTCTTTATTCAAAATGTAAATGAAAAACGTCAGCTGTTTGTTATGAACGCCGTCTTTCCGTTCGTAAACTACCATTTACTTTTATGTTAGTAGTTTTGTTTGTGTTTTAGTGTTGTATTAAATGTGTAGTGCGTTGTTGGATATTGTAATAGGGCAAATAAATATATTTTAGAATCGAGAAACATCTTTTTACTGAAATCTGATAAATTATAGGCTCTGAGTAGGGTATTGGAGTATGTTTGGCTAAAATTCATTTCACAGATTTTTTAATTGCTTTTCACTTTTATACTATCTACGATTATATTATTATTCATTCTAATTCAGCAATGTTCAGGCTGATGTAAGTAAAGATTAGCTAATTTAGTAACACTGGCGTATGTCGTGGATTTGAATTTTTTTGTAACCGGTGCGCATTACTGCACTTTCTTTTGTAAATTTGATATTATGGTACTTTGGGATTATACCGACCACACTAGTATGAAGAACACAAAAATAGAAATTTATAGAAACAAACATGATAGAACGAAAAAACAACTCTTCAATTACAAAATTACAAACTTACAAGCATTTCCAGGTATTGTGATCGCTGTTATCTTATCTTTCTCGAGAATCCTGATTACGGCAGGCCGCGCGGCATCACGTGATTTGCACGGTACATAATTGCCTTTCCATTACAATTCAATTTATATTTCTGATTAGCCCCTCTAGAATTTGATATTTTACTGATAGGTACTATCTCGAGGGATGTTTTTCTTTCGTCGACATCAGCGCGGGGCAGCACCGAAGGTGCTGTCAATGCCCGCGCTGATGGCCGGAGGCACTCGCATTTTTGGGTGGCGGAATGTGATCAAGAATAAAAACAAGTTTTTAGTGTTTTTTTAATAAAGAGTTTAGTTTGGTAAATGATTGTTTTTGTTGAATTTTTGTGTTTGGAGAAATGTAGAGGTAAAACACGGAAGTACAACAAAGCGATGCACCAGCTGAACGGGCGGCGAGACTGCAATCACGTTATCTACTAGACGCTCGACTTTGACCTCTGTCTGAGGATGGGGAGGGGTTTGCGATAAGACAATTCCTGTTTTATATTGACGAAATATTGTTCTACGCTAATCTAGTAATCAGTAGAAACGAAATGTGAAATAACGATTCATGTCTGGGTGTGGTCGGTATAATCCCAAAGTACCGATATTATTTCATATATTTAGACAGATTTTATGGTTTTCTAAAACTATAAAATATCAGTTGTAAACCATGAACTTTGATATAGTTCAACCTTTCAAAAATATCTTATACTTTGCTGTATGAACATTTTTTGTACAATTTTTTTAACACTGAGAAAAAGTAACATTTTTTATACATTTCAAAAAATGAGTTATGAAACTTATTTAATTGTTGCTGTATAGTTCATTTTATATTGAGTAAAAAAATATACATACATACATTTGGCCAACTTCCAACTATAAAATAATTATGTTCTGTAAACATAATAAATAATAATGTTCATTTAAACATTAAAAAATGTCTGTCAGAAGAAGTAAGCGAATAAAATTTTAAAACCAACCCCTCCTGACTGCTCTCTGGAAAACTTTACAGGATAGAAATGTGCATGATCTTATATTACTACTTTGGCCAGTCCGTACCCAGATGACCCTACCTCCCTACCTATGCCATCAGGTAGGGCAGTTGGCCCTCAGGTATGGTAGGTCGTAGCATGTGTGTGACAGTCAGGTAGTTCTGTTAGGTAAGTTCTTGTGTATTTTTTTTTAAAGACCAAATTATTTTAGCTGAATGATGTATAGGATTAAAATAAGTGTATGATAAGTTAAGATATAGGTTAAAACATAGGTAGAGTAAGTGATATACATTCAGCATTTAACATGACACAGTAATACTGCTGCAAAGTCAATTGCCACTTTGACAAGACATCCAACTGACTTTTTTACCTGTTGAGATAAGATAATCCGACACTTGCCGACACAACAATACAACAACAAGGAAAGGTTTGTATATGTTCAGTATAAGGTGTGGCTAAAACAAACTGGACCAAGGCTGAAAAAAATTGTTACAAATACTACAATTTGATTTTGCCCCCTTTAATGTAACCTACTCATCTCCTTATTCCATACACCTCTTCATGCAAATTTTTTACTGTGTGATGCAATGCTGCAGATAATTGTTCACAAGTCTATTCATGGCTTCCATTGTTTTTTCTTTTGCTTTCCAGTGGTCTCAAATCTTGTTCATTCCAAAACTGATGACTTTTGGAAGGACTTTTGTCTTATCTTTTGTGCTGACTGGAAGGCTCACTGCAAACCTTTTTTATTGTTAGGCTAGATATCCTTTCTCTACCGTCTGTTTTTTCAGTTCTTGTGTATGTAAAGGAGAACTTGCAAAGTACAACTAAAGTTAATGAAATACAGCACTATACAACAAGAAATTATCAGTCGCTCAACAAAGCTTTGTCTACAAAGGAGTTCAAATATATAATGAATTACCTGGAAATTGAAAACTCTCACACCTCAAAGTTTTAAGATAGCACTTAAGGAAATTCAGTTGAATAAACCACTGTATAAAATTACAGATTTTTATGGTGTAATAGCTACACTATTTCCTTAAGTTTATGTTGAAGTTGTGAATTGATGACTGTCATGCATTTTGTAAAACATCAACGACAATAAAGATTTCTGAAGTAAAATAAAATCACTGACAAAGTATTGTGAGCTGGTGCATTATCCTGATGGAGGATCCATGACTTGGTTTTCCACAAATCGTTCTGTTTTCTTCGACTCTATACACACTACACACTCACGTAGAGTATTTGGGATGCAACTTACTTATGATTTACCATTTGCCCTTGTAGTACCTAATCAATGTGCACAATCCTTTTTATTAAAAATTCATTTGTTTTTACCTTTGAGAACCAGGAGATTCCCAATGCATCAATTGACGTTTCGTTTCATACGTAAGAAAATTAATTGCCAGTAGTAACTTTTTTAATAAGGTTAGAAAACAGTAAATGTTTTTTAGGATGTCTGAACAAAACATTCTTTGAGATTCCTTCTGTTCATATGTGAGACACTTTTTAACAATTTTGGAACACACTTTGTTACGAAGAGTAAATTCCAATTCATCCAATCTACTTTCATGAAGAATCTACCTCATTCGGGTCTGCCTTCCCTGTGCCAGCTGGGTCTTGGTAAAGTTAGGATGTTTCCACAGTGGAGACGGGTCTCTTAACACGTTCTTTATCAATTCTTGTTAACTCAGATAGTAAAACTGTTATTCTGCCGAACATGATTACCGATTTTTTCAATGTTAAATCCACTTTTAGTTGACAACGGTCTGTTATTGCTTGTGTCATCACTTATGTCTTCGCGGCCATCTTCAAATCGTTTACACCAACAACTTGTGTTTGTGATGAACTATTATTGCCATACACTTTTTGTAACACTGTATGTTTCACTTGCAGATTTTCCAAGTTTGAAAAGAAACATGATGTTCAGTTGTTGATTTTTCTGTGCACTCAACATTTTTCCGATACAGAGATGAAACATTAACTTGCACTGCGTACGGAACGAGAGCAGAAGTCAGACAAAACTCCAGCTGTGAGCAAGAGAAATCTTGTGACCAACCATATAATATTTAGCCTTATTGCGAATTCATTACGTGGCTATATCAATACTATCCGGTTTCTTTCCTACCAAGACTCAGGTTTCTGTAATTTTCGTACTGAAACCTACAAAAAGTAACTGTGCATGGTGTAATGTTTAAACACCAAATTTATTGGACCCGTTTGTATGTAGTGCTTTACTTCATTCTTCTTCAGTGCAGCACACAAAATATTATCGTACATGATTTTCACTGTATTTAAAACTTTGTAGTAAATTGAATGGACCACTGATAAATGAGAAAGCGTCTAACAGTCTATTTGACCCAGCAGGGATCACTTCTGGGTGGTTTATACCTACCAGTTGAACCCAGCGCTGGGCACAGCAAAAACCGATGTGCTACTTCAATCTGGGCAACCTTATGGATGTCCAGTAGCGGCACATCACTAACCGCAAATGTTGAGATTCTGGGGTTCATGAGCAATTCAATAGGTCTAGTCTGCTGTGGAAGATGACTGTTGGAGTTGGTGGGGTTTGTTCCCTTACCTCAGAGGCTCTTGTTAACCTTAACAAGGGTGTGCCACCCGCTGCCTACTTTGACTGGAGAGGCTGGTTCAGAGCTGGCCTCCCCTTCTTCCGGGACGACTTTGAGATGTAGTGCCCTAAATTCTTCCTCATGGATCTCGATAGGAGGCGGCCCCTACTCCCTAACCTTACCCATCCTGAATATCCTATCACTCCGGAAGCATTTGAACTCTTTTATAATAGGTATCACACTGTAATCTTTGGAATGCTGTAAAAAACTATTCAATTGGTAACAAGTGCAAGAATTGAACGTTTAAGTGACCACAGTCAATCTGCATGACTAAAGTGAGGGATGTTTTTAAGAATAGTCGTATTAAAAATCTATATGTGAACCAATTCAACCAGAAATTGTATAGCAGGGTAAAGTGATTGCAGTAAATCAACGATTTTGTTGCAGAGTACGAAACATTGAATTCCAAAATCGACCAGCTGAATTTGGTGCTTGACGTGTTGGAGAGGAAGAACGACGACATTCAGGCGCAGTTGGTGGCACTCCTCAAGTCTAGCAGAGAGGAAAGAGAGAAACAACAGCCGAGCGGAGAGAAGCCAACGTCATAGACTGCCCACATTAAATGTTATCAATTAAATCAACCTGTGTTGATATAACTTGATTTAAATAATTCCATAGAAAAACCAACCGCCTTTCCTGTTCCTTATTCATGAACGAATAAAAAGTTACGATGAACATATTGTATGTAATATTGACTCAAAAATAGGTCAGTGTTAACATGGTTTTCTACTGAACTGTTGTCATTTCTCAACTAATTTTATGATTGCAAATCAAAATCATTCGTGTATTTTTTTAATTCTCTAATACAAATGAGCAATAAGATGGCTGTGGAAGGAGAAAAAAGAATAGGAGATGGATGGAGAGGGGTTTGGATATTTTCTTTGTTGAACTTTTTGTCTTATTAGGTCTATAATTTCCGGTTCAAAACTACTACATGTAGTTAGATTTTAATCCTGGATAGATTTCACTACTACAAAGTAGGCTTAAAATTTACCCAAAACTATTTCTTCAAAGATGAGTCCGTATAAGTAATAAAAATGATGTATCAACTCAAGATCCTAAAAATAAGTATTTGTAGTTGTAAGCAATGTATTGTTGTTACTACATTCGGATTTCAGTTTCAGTTTACATGATCAATATTTTAAATTATTTAAAAATGCATAACTATTATTTGCAATGTATAAAATTTAAACAACCTTACGAAATGAAACACCTGTCTTTACACATTCCAGTATAATTAACAGAATTCACAAGTTATGTAAAATTGTGTAAATAAAATTGTAGCTAGCTTGCTCTGTTTATTCTGCCTTGTGTATGTTCTCTTCTCCCCGCAAATATAAATTCGACTGTACCTGTATGATTAAATATAATCCATTTATATTTATTTAGACTTGTTATACCTTCAATGTGGTAGTATGGTAGATCAAATTGTCTGAATAATGATTAAAGAAAGCTGTACCAGTCAAGAAACTTAGTAAACAAAGCTAAATAGTTCAAATATTTTTTCCATCAAAAAGGTTTCATGAATTATACAAAAGAAGCTTTCTATTTTTGTAGCCCATTCTGACTAAATTATGTGAGAAATTAATAGCAAAGTGTATTTTCAAAAAAAGTTACTTTGTGGACAAAATATTGCAAAGATTTATACCCATATGTATGGGTTGTTCAAAAATCATATAATAATGAATATGATTTTTGGGAGGTAAATATTTACTGGAATTTACAAGACACCGAAAATGTACAAAGACTTTTGAAGATGAAAATTGACTTAGAAGCCTTGACCTGTCTATCTGCTGAGCTCACTCTTTTTTGCATGCAATTGAATTTCGGTAAAATAAAAAATTCAAACAACAAATTCGGTGAAATAGAAACAAATTTGCTGGATTCCACCAAAGTTTCCTTATGAAGCAAAAGTGAAAAGAACAAAGATCTTTAAAAATGGTGTACAACATGATCTGTGTTTGCATTTGAAATTGTTGAGACTTTCACATGGGACCCTCTGTTTTTGGAACACCCTATATTTTTACAGAGTTAAATTATTTTTAACAAGTTCTTTGGAGTCGATTTAGTGAGGAATCTGTTTAAACATCTGCAGAAGGTTATTTGACTGCTAAACATTTGAGGTGAGTGATCTGAAATACACTGGTTAGGAAACGGAATCAAAGTTTTCCCATTTAATTTTTAACTGAATGCTGATTTCAGAAATGGTTTAAATTTATAAACAATATTTTTGTTATAAAATAAATTTGCATTTTTTCTTAAAATATTCCCTCTCAAGTGTATAGATTTTATTCAAAACTGTATGCTGATTTCAGAAATTCATAGTTTATCTGACTAGTTTTATGTAATAATATTTATATATAATGTAAATAAGTTTAGTAAAATTTAATTAATAAATCCCGCAATAACCCTAAATATATATGTACTAGGAATGGCGATCCCGCGGCTTCACCTGCAATTGAAATATTCCGTGTATCTGAATAGCTCCCATGATTTCAACACCATCTAGAGAAACTCCAAAGTCGAAGTTCATAGCTTTCTTAGTGAAAGCACTCATTGTGTAATACGATAGGGTCCTATGATATTTAAAATGGAATTAATAATATATTATACATTAAATAGGTACCGATTTTTCATTGTTGATTATTAAGAGGACTAGAAGTTAATAAAAATTGAGAGTAATTCTTATTTCAGGTTTTTCACTTCTAGTTCAAATTAATTCTATTTCCAACGCAAAATTGGAGGTTGCTGTTTTGCCCCAAGAAACAATATATAGACCTGTACATAATTCTGTAATGAGGTTGGATTCAAAACATGTTTTTTAAATTATGAATATAGATATTGTTATTGAAAATTAAAAACTAAGACCATCATCAATAATACTAACACACTTCAATACTTACATATGACAGTTGTCATCCATATGTAAATATGATACATGATGCAGTAAAGTACATGTTCTTGCTTCCCAACCCATGTACGCTATACTATACTATTTTCTCGGTCCAGTCTAGGAATTAGATCAGTATTTATGTATCTAATCAGTATCTTATACGTCAGTGATAAATAGATGCGATGCCCCCTCAACGATTTTTTACCATTAAAAATACATTTAGTGTATTGCTTTGTCATCCTACTTGTTCTCACAATGTCTAAGGAAACCAAATTAAATACCTTACATATACACATTTCAAATTTAGTAGGCCTACATCCAGAGGAGGTAAAATTCAAAATATAATTAGTTTGCCTTGCAACCATGGTGTTGAAATAAAAAGTATTGTTGTGCTTTCACTTTATAAAAATGTAAACAAATTGAACCTACTATTTAATTTAAGGAACATATAGTTGTGCTGTCTTAATGCAATGTTTACACTAAATGATTACATTTAACAGACTCTTTTATTTTACACAACTTTAGAGACCAAAATGGGTTTTTTAATACTTAAGAGACCAGTGAGGTGTAGCCCCATTTTTGAAATACGAATATCCCTATATACATTCCAAGGACCGTAAGAATGCCCTTATAAAATTTCAGTACAATTGGTTGAATAGTTTACGTAAAAGCAAAACAAAAAACAAAGGTACTTTCACATTTATAATATTAGGATATATATATATATATATATATATATATATATATATGTATATATATATATACACGGGGACCGTGTACTCCGGACGGTGGACGGCCTCAAGGGGACGCTCTCTTTTTTTTAGGGACCGCACCTTCAAGCGACGGGGTTGGTGTGTGACCGCCGGTGTAGAAAAACAAACAAAAAATTCAAAATTTCACATTCAAAATACGATACGACTGCTGCTTCACCAAAATTCTCAATCGGCAACCAACAAACTTGAGGAAATTCAACTCATGTGTGAAGATTTGAAAACAGATGTACTTGTTGTATCCGAAAACGGTTTCAACAACAAAAACATACATCTTTGCCACATTCCAAATTACAAATTGGCAGACGTTTACTGTCGACACCACTCCAAAGAGGAGGGGGAGTTGCTATTTTTGTGAAAAATAATTTCACCTTTTCCAATTTTTCAATTCAAGGAAAAGTTGATCGCGACTTTGAAGCAGTTGGTATCAAACTTCAAGGCAGTGACACAAACATTGTTGGTCATTGGAATTTTACAGGTCTCCCAGTGGAAGTGAAGAAATTTTTTTTTCTAAATTTGAACACTTACTTACAGACTTGACCAATCACAGAAAAGACTTCATCCTCATGGGCTGACTTCAATATTAACGCAATGGACAACCAGAATCCAATCACCAAAAGATGTGTGGATTTGTTGAGGTCTTTTGGCCCTTGAGTTTGCTTGTCAAGTCTCCAACGAGAGTAACGGCAACTACTCAATCAGCTATAGACAACATCATTTCCAAACATTCCAGGTGGTCGCGGTGTCCGTGGTCAACACAGAGCAATCTCGGATCACTGTGGCCAAGAGGCTGTAATCAGTGGAAAACACTTCGAAAGGGAGCTCAAAATCACAAAACAGTAAGAGACATGAGGCCTGGAAACATTGCTCTTCTGAACACTTCCCTGTCCAAAGAAACGTGGAACTTTCTAAATTTAACGCAATCAGTAGAACAGCAGTTTCAAACGTTTAAACGAGGTCCTAAATTATCACCTAAATTTGTGCTGTCCTACGAAAACAATCAAAGTTTGTCAAAAAAAGGCAAACAGCAATTGGGATCACAAAAGGTATATGGTGTCGAGAGAGAAAGTAAAATTTTTCTCCGAAATCAATAAAAAACACTTCGAACGCTGAATTCAAACTCTTTTTCAATCGATACAAAAAAACATATAAGAAAGTGATCCAAGCAGCGAAAGCTAATGGATGTCTCAAAAAATCAATTATATCTTCAAAAAATGTTTCAAAAACAATTTGGGGCATCATCAAAAATAACAAAAGACAGGGTGATCAAATCAAACTTAAAATTGGAGATGAACTTGTATGTGAGGCTGGGGAGGTGGCGAACGAGTTGAACAGATTTTTCGCGTCTGTGGCTTGCGAGCTAAACCCCCGGCCATTGGCAGCCTCAAGTGAATCTTAGGCGAATACATAGTCCAGTAACGTCACTGGCACTGGTACCGGTTTTAGAAGAAGAGCTTGATCGAATCTTTAGACAGCTCCTCCCGTCCAAAAAATCGAACGATATTGGATTGACTTCTATGTGGCTCATAAAGAAATGTTACAAACATATCTGAGCCCACTAACACATTTAATTAATTTGTCTTTTGAACAAGGAGTATTTCCCTCACACTCCTACAATCCGCGAAAGTAAGTCCTATTTTATAAAAAGGGCGATCCCTGTTCCACAAATAATTATCGGCCTGTCTCCATTTTGCCAGTTTTGAGCAAAATTTTTTTGAAAAATCTTTTTTGATCAGGAATGCTGAAGTTTTTAAAATCAAAACAACCAATTTCTCTGAATACCAATTCGGATTCAGAAAAGGAAAATCAACTACCGACGCTGTGGCGAATCTAGTTGAAATGGTTGTTGAGGGGTATAGAAAATCGAAATGCACCTTAGGTGTCTTTCTCGACCTATCTAAGGCATTCGATTGTGTTGACCACGAACATCTGCTCGACATTTTGGAAACACACGGCATCCGAGGCGTGCCACACTTGTGGCTTAGATCATTTCTAAGCGACAGAACTCAAGTTGTCCAAATCTCAAATCAACTTTCAAACAAAATCCGACTGGACTATGGGGTTCCCCAGGGATCTATTCTTAGCCCAATTCTGTTTCTGCTATATGTCAATGACATTGAGTCATCACTAATGCACGGAAAGGCCGTGCAGTATGCTGATGACACGACTCTCTTTTTCAGTGAAAAATCAACATCTCTCTTGGAAGAACGCTCTTTTGTTGATGTCAACAATTGCGTTTCAACACTTCAACAGCCTCAATCTCCAAACAAAACACAACGAAGACCAATGTCATCAACTTTGCTCTTCGGCCTGTGGATTCTCGGTGTGGTCCTGCCACTATGTTGGCAGACTCCATACTAGAAGAGGTCTATAGTTCGAGATTCCTTGGAATACACCTTGATCGAGGGTTGACATGGAATAATCAAATTGATCACGTTTGCGCCAAAATATCCTCAGGAAATTTTGTTTTGAGGAATCTAAGCCAAATATTGCCCCACTCAGGTACTGATGACGGCGTATTATGGCTTGATTTACCCCCACCTTACCTACGGAGTGGCATTGTGGGGTGCTTGTGCAAACAATCAGTTAATGAGGGGTCTTCAGATTGCAAAAGCAAGCGATTCGAATAATCGCACATTTGAAATTCAGAGAGTCATGCAGAGAATCTTTCAAAAGTTTGCAGCTGTTGACCCTGCCGAGTCTCTACATTTTCGAAACAACACAGTATTGTATGTCAAAATGCGTCAAGACAAGTGGCCAAGACATACATTCATATGAGACCAGAGCCAGGGGAAACTACCGAATTGGCCAACACAGAACGGTGATTTATGAACGCCTGCCATCACAAGCAGGAGTTCATTTCATCAACAAGCTGCCACACCGAATAAAAAATGCCCCAACGCCCAAGGCGTTCAAAATTCGTCTAAAACGCTTTTTAGCGACACAGGCATTTTATAATGTCGACGAGTATTTGGCAAAAAAAACTGGGAGACCAGCCAATAGGTATGTCGCCCCGTCGCTGGTGGTGGGATGATTGGCGAATAAAAGGAAATGAATGAAGGTGAAATTGTATGTATGATTGAGGATTTTGATGTAGAACGGATGGAAAAATTTTAGTTACAATAACGTCATTTGACGCGCCATGCTATACATGTTTAACCATGTCTTGGCAATATAAAGAAATTTGATTTGATTTGATTTGATGTGATATTGTTGGTTTAACAACTGTCAACAGCTGCTACAAAACTCTTAAGAGGGAAGTAAAAATTTTTAAATCATAACAATCCCCGATATTTATATGAAGTTAGATTTGATTCTTCTACTTTGAAATTGGAGTGTTTTTACTATAATCTGATTTATTTATTAATCCAGTCATGTATCATTAATTATTTAGACACGCTGCAGAATATCAAACCAGAATATCTGGTGAAGGCTGCCTGTAAAAGCTTTCAAAAAGATATATTATTGTTCTTAAAAAATTAAAAATCTAAACTATGGTGTAGAAGAGCTCATTGTGATTGTATTTACACACATATTGCCTATGATAGCCACCAGTTTTGCATGTGTGACATGTAACTTAATAGTTTCAGAAGCGTTTCCACATGGTTTAATTGCTAAATAAATCATTTGACCTGAAATATTTGTTGTTTGGTCGTTCAGTAAACTTGTTAACTCACAGTTCACTTGCTATTTATTTTACTGTTGAGAAATGGATGGGGAATGTATTTAGAAATATATCACAAAAGTGATGAAACTTTGCTAGATATTTAAATTGTATTGTTTGAAGCTTTTAAAAGGAAACTATTGCTGACACAAAGCAACCCAGTTAACAAAATCTGGTGGTTAATGGTTTACAAATTGATGACAATAACACTCATAAAGGCAATTCTGTTTAGTAAACTAATTTGTTTTGTATAAAATAATTGTAACAGAAAATGAAAGGAAAAAGTTTCTGTCTATGACAAAGCGAACAAAGATTTATAAAACTGTACAGTAGTAAGAGTGTTGTTCAGTCTCTGATAATTTGGATAGTCAGCAGGAAAACATATTGTATCTTTCTAGTCAAGACAATGGGCTGACTTTGAATGACTCACATTAAAGGAACAGGACTCATCCCTTAAATTGTCTTCAGCCAGTGACAAAAAAATACAGATGGCAGTGTATAAGGGGTGTTTTAGTGACATGAGTTACATTTTATTTTATGCACTTTGATATAGCTAATTTCTTACTCAAGATGTCCTGACTACAGATAGCCAGGCAAACAATCATGCAAAAAAAGAAGTTGACATGAAAATGACTCATCATAGAACTCTAAAGATTCTTGGAAAATTTATAGCCACTATAAAATGATGTATGTGTTGGCATAATTAGGCTACATGTGTTAATATTAATATGTTACAGGTTTGAATCTCTAGTGGGTATATTGTTTTACAAATTTATTCAGATTCTTGATGAATAAAAAAAGCTTCATGCACAATTTTGTCTATAGGTTGTTTTGTTTTCGAGGTGTGTGGACAGACATCATTTTTTCCAGCTCCACGTGTGATAGGCTTTGCTAAAGCTCAGCCAATCATGTCAGTTATAAGTGTGAAAGTGTTTTATCACAACTGTACAATGACCTCCTCCGTAGAATATTGGCTAATGTCATGGCTTTTTAACAGAGATATCACAGAGTCGAATACCAAAGAGATCACAAGTAGAGAAACAGCCAGTGAACTACAAAGCCGGCATAATTAATAGCTAAGACTTAAAAAACAATAAAAAATAAAAATGTTTTAATAAAAAACTAAAATAATGTACACAGCATTTAAGATAATAAGAAAGGAACATATTATTGTACAGTAAATAGGAAAATCACACTTTTTTTATCACAGAGAAAGAATGGAACAAAACAAAATTTGCAAAAATAATCCCATAAGGTGTATATAACGACTTGGATTGTTGATCTTAATATTCCAGAGTATTAATATATAAATCATCAATAATACATCCAAGACGATATAAAACATTTTTTTGATTAGTAAAGATCCTAGTGAATATTAAGTACAATGTATTACTAAAATTGTTAACTATTAAATATTATCTGGTTTGTCTAAAATAAAAATCACAGTTCTAAATGAAAACAATGGATTTATTTTTAACTGGCAAATTAATAAGTTCAACGTTTCAGAATTTTTATCACTCTATTTTCCACAAAGAATTGACAAACCTTTTAGTAAATTTAAAAATTCCTTTGGCAAGAAATAAAAATATTAATCAAATTATCAAACTAAAAATCAGAGCTCTCTTCTAAAATAAAATAATAAAGTTTTAAAATAAAATGAAATACCACTTGGAAATAATTAAAATAAAAATGTTCACTTCTAAGTTCACTCAAAATACAAAATAAAATTTCAACTTCTCTTTACACTATTTGAACCTTAACTTTCAAGTCTCTGCAATTCAGATTACAACTCTCTCTCTAACAATTATAAAGTTCAATTAATTTTCAATTAATAATTCACAATAAACAGTTCCAGTTAAATATTAATAAATTACTACTTTTTCAAATCTCAATTAAAGTTATTAACAAAGTTCAATTTTAATTCACTTCTCTTGCAAGCATGAACCAAATGTAACTTGTATGATTCTATTATGCTCTATTGTTCTTCGAGAATAAGTTATTCAGATTGCTCTGTAGTTTCTATGAATTTAATTTTTTCCTATAAAAAAAAGACAACAAGATTAATTTAATATCAGATCAAGAAGACTTTTTCAATAAAACGTACAATAAATTTGGTGCTTACCTCAAAATCACTCGCGGAAAAAAAATTTTAAGAAATACGGCGCACTGCAATTAACTTTACTCACGAAAATAACCAAAAGAAGGGCGAAAAATTATGAGCGGGCGCTTAAATACTTCCCTTTCCAAGACATCCGTGGAGCTCTCTCATGGTCCAGCTGTATCAAACCAGGAGAACAATACTCACAATAAGACAAGTTCTAATCAATTCAAGCCAGTCAACCTGCCTTCCTAACAATTTAAAACTACCAGTGCTAACTTGCCAAAGGATTACATGTTCGATTTTACCCTGACATTTCACAATCTAATCTAAAATTAAGTCCCAATATTTCGATCCCAAAATTTTTATTTAATTTAAGTTTTAATTAAAAAAATAAATCAATGTAGCTTTAAAACGCTACAGTGTACATCTAATTGAAAGACACAATAGAACAGTTTGTGTCTCAGCATGCTGTCAGTGATAATATTGTAGTCATTTGCAGACAAGGACTCTCAATTCAGTCTGGTACGGATGGCTTGATTGTTTATTGTATTTAAAAAAAAAAATCTTTAAAGTTTATAAGTTGTAGCCAATTCATTTTCTATTTTAAGACTAAAATATAAATTAAGGACAATTCTAAATTAATGTTGTTTCTAAATGGTCCGGATTATCAATGCTCTAATGTATTTATAATTGAAATTTAATTATTTTTAAAGATACATAATGGTATATGAAAACACACTGAAAAATTCGAACCAATTTATTTTAAATATAACATCAAAGAAAGTAGTAATTGTAGTAGACAAATTATTGATATGGTTTATGACAATAAATGGTAATTATAAATATATCTAATAACAAAAGTAGGAACTTCACAATGTTAAATTTGATTCTCTCTGTAAAAAAGCATAGAATATTAAGTAATTAATTATATGTGATTTCATAAAAAATTGTAAATTGGGTGCATACAACATTTAATAAAATGAAACTAACATAATATTATTATATCATAAGCTGCGGTGGTAAGATGAAAGGGATTATCAACAGTATAAATAAACTAAGATATTTTAATTCATAGAAAAGATGCATTTTTATTTTGGAACAAATCCACAAACATGATTCAACTCTTTAACAGCCTTACACTAATCTTGGTGTTTCAAAAACAGCCCATGTGCTGTTGGAATTATTTCCAACATATCCTTATTTAAAATATTCAAACCTTAATCTTCTTTTTATTGAAGATCAGTATTTTGTAAAAAAAATAAAGAATATGAAATGAGTTAGAAGATTAAAAAATATTATTTTGCATTTGTTAGTTTATTTGTACAAACTTTAATACCTTAATATGATAAAACTACGAAGAGATACAACATACGGTATAACAGTAATAAATATCATCCATATCATCCAAGACTCCCTGTTTACACTGCACCTGAAGTATTTCAAACCTAATGTAAATTCAGTATTGTTACTGGATTGTAATATTCAGTTTTTAAATAGGTTACTGCAGCTCCGATATAAATGGCCCTGGGAGTAAGTAGTAAGTAAGTAAGGGCATGTTTAGACAGGCTTGGTTTGTGCTTCACGCAGAATCAGGGATACAAACTTTAAAAAAATTTAACTAAAAAAACTTTGTCATGCAGTTTCATTAGTTTTATTTATTGATGAATATGACACCCTAGTGCAGAAAATAAATTAATTCATGTACTGGTTCGATAATAATATTGCAACATAAATAGGTTCACACAACTTTGTTTCTTCATTGCTGACTGAAGTTTGTAGTAACCTATTTAAATATTGTCAATTGTAAGTTTGAAATATATGTTTGACCTTCGAATTAGAAGATTTACACTTATTATACATAAGAACTATTTATTTACCAGATGTATCTCTTAACTTTAAAACAAATTAAAAATCTTAATATATTAGGACACCGTTCTGATCTCCAAGATTATGAATAAAGAAATTTATCTATTGACAATCATGGCCTGTATTCCATGATCTACTACAATAAAAATTGTTGGTTTAGTATTTGGCTATGCATGGAAACCATAAATTTAATTGAAAATCGAAAAAAACAAAGAATGTACATACTGAGTTCGCCTGCACTATGATGTGATTACCACAAAAATTATTGGCTTATATTAACGATTCCTTTCAGATTCTGTAGTCTTGATTTAAAACATTCGCTACCAGAAGTTACTATAATAGTAACCCCCAATTTGGTACTGTGCCATTTTATAGCCAAGTGTAAGAGCTTGCCTGCTTCAAACATCCCTAACATAGTATTTCCCAGATAAAAATATAGAGTATTCCAACAGTAAAAAATATCACATTACTCCAATCACAATAAGTGATCTTAATCAGAGGTTGTGAACCTTCAGCAACAGCTGAGCAAACAACTCTTTGTTGATATCTTTAACGAGCAGAGTGTTTGGAGGCAATATGTGTTTGCGACAGAGCACGACCTGTCCGCGCGTGTATTGCCCGTGCAGCTCCACTGTGAGATGTGTCATCTCGCTTTCGGTGATCACTTCCGGCTGTAGCAGCACAGCAGAAACCAGCTGGTCACATGGCATCCAGTCCACAAACGTCGGTTTCAATCTCAACGGCTGCTCTACTCTGTTCATCAGTTCGATTGCCTTGTTATCGCACGCTCCCAACTCGTTATCTCGCCAGTCCTGTGTATCATACTAGTAATATCAAATTGAAATTAAAAAAATTTAGTAGACCGGAAGCCTGTACAAAAATGTAACTATAGTACGAGACACCATTGGAAGCCTGGTCTTTTGGGCAGTTACTGCACCCCACCTTCCCCCTCACCTTGCGACATTACCACACTGTCATGTTAGCTGTTTTTTTCAGTATGAGGTGACACGACGATGTCTCGCTTCGTTCCAGTAGTTTACATCCGTTTTGTTCTTCGCATTCAATTATTCTGCATATTTTTATTTTAATATTAGTTCGTATTGTAATCACGTGTTAATTTAAATCGTGAAGGTAAAGGATTCAGAAAGAGAGATGAGAGGTAAAGATAAGCAGTAATGATCACTCGATTGTTGAATTCGAATGATTATCCCAACACTAGTTAATTTTCTGTTACAGCTGGCAACACTGTGCCAAAACCCAGGCTTGCATTGATACATCTCGTACTATAGTCTGTTGAAAACTTATTAGCTAACAAATACTGACAGCTGATTTTACCACAGATCATATTTAAAAAATCAACTTACAGCTAATGCCTGTGAATTTGTGTCGACTTGCCAGTATATATTCAGATCACATAATTTTTTATAAAAAATTATTGATTAAAACAAAAAAAATTAATTTTTAAAGTTATTGATTACAAGAAACATGTATTGAAAACTGATATTCAGTGCATTCAAAACTTATTAAATAAATACTTTTTAGAGTTTTTGGTTACAAATGTAAAACACAATACTATAAAAGGCATAAATATAAAGTTATTTAGAAAAAATTAAACATTCAATAATGTAAAATATTTCAAACTAAAATTTTAGATTATTAAACACATCCCAATGCACATTCAAAAGCTGACATGACAGCACTGATATCCCAGTTTCAACAAGGTCATTGTTTTCAAAAATAGCACATAAGGGAAAAATAAGGACCAGAAATATAAGCCCTAACCTTCTCTCTCCCCCACCGGGCCAACATATTGAAGAAGTGATCAAGTTAGCCTGTGTTGCATTCCTTGCTTGCAAAGCTAACAGTTACCAAAAGTTTTATCATTCCTCACCGGGCCGGATGTTTTTTACTGTCAAAAAAACATTTTACTCGGTAAAAAAGTCATAGTTTCATGAATGAAAAAGTAAGTTTTCATGCAATTCCATACAATAACAATTCATGTTTTACATTATAACCTGAATATCAATAAAACGGTGGATGGAAGTGTAAATGTCTCGTGTAACACAAGCTAACTGTGGCCCTGGACCAATAAGAAACCAGAGTATGTGGCCAATTCCAAAATAATTAATGAATCTATAAATATCAGTGGACCTATTGTATCCACAAGATCATTGTATACCTGCCAGATTAATTTTATTGTTCCTAGTCGAATCCCTTGCTGTGTACCAATTTGCATCCAGTAAATCCAATTAGCAATTAACCAATTACCACAAAGACAGAGCCTGCACAGTGAAGCTGTTGTATTCTAAAATAAACTTTATACCTCATAACACATAATGGTCGGTGCATAAAGGTCAAAAATAATAAGTAACAGAACATTTCGTACTAATTGTTTAAGATCAAACAATATGACTAACTGGCAATGTAGTTGTCTTCGTTTGTGGGCCAGTTTGACAGTAAGAGTTTTCATTAAAACAGTCAAGTTCTTAAAGCTATTCCTTTATTGGATCTTACCAATGATACATATTCAAACAAACTCGCTCAGGAATTTTGTCAAACTTATAGTAGTTTTCATATTGTATGCTACTATGTAGCAGCATAAGATCAGCGATCAAGGATGTAGCCAAGGGGTTTGGACTCCCCCAAAATTTTTAATTTTTTCAATTACTTTTTTAGCATACGACTATTATTATTTAAATAATTCAGTATTAATGACATGTACTGTTTAAAGATCGTTATTAGCATTGAAACAGTTAAAGGATTTTTAAGGAACAAAATGGAGAATAAGCAGTTGACTGCACTTGCCTTACTTTTTGTCACTACGGGAACATATCAATAGTCTTGCTCTCCCCCAAATTTTTCCTGGCTATGTTCTTGTCGGCAATGTCTGATTTGTAAGTTTATTCTCTTTTAATAACACACATTCTTCTTCTTCATTTCTTAACATTTTAATTGGCACCATTTTTATAAATGGCAAAGCAAAAGTTCAAGTGATTGTTCGCATTTCAATACACTTAATTTGCCTAATACTTCTTAATGGCCTGTTCCAGGACTGAGAACAGTATTAAGCAATGTTCCCGCACAAATAAAGCACATAATTCAGACGAAACGATACTGGCTTACACAACAGACTGAACATGCATAAGAAATTAACTCATCTAAAATAGTACAGGTTGATACAAGAGTTTTAAAGACACTCAACAACTTTAAGCATTAAACGAACTACAAGTTAATCACTGAGACATGCTATAGTAGACATACCAACGAAAATGGAACTTGACAACAAGTTTCCCACGGTATCAGCACTTTGTGCTTTATTGCCGAGTTAAGAACAATATAAGCGGCCTCTGGATCTGCGTGGAAGTTGAACTCTGCACAATTTGTTGTGTTACCGACGGCTGCAAAGTTCATTACTCACTCAATATAAACAACAGAAAGTTAAAATACACACTAAGTGCCTTAATTATACAATGTGATGGGATACCTTAAAAAACTACATACTTTCAAGATATAGACTTTGGTCATCTTTATACTTTTAAACCACCCTTAGAGTTGTTACTTTTGGCTGTTTTAATCTATTGGCACCAATTAGTATAATTGAACATTTTTTTAGTTAGAGCTTTTTATAATAAAAGACACAGATTTTGCATTATGTTGTTATAAACATATTTTGAGTGCATACGTAAATTTTTCATCTCAAGTTTAGACTAATTTTACAGTAAAATAACCCTAGATATTTCTAAAAGTAACAAATTAAAAAAACTAAATTAAAAATAAATTTAAGTTAAAAATAGTTTAATTTCTAAAAAAAAACCATATGCTAAACATAAAAATAGTTGAATTATTTTGACACAAAACAAATCCAAAAATACAGCATCACTAGTGAGCGACTGACTGGATACAAACAAACAGCTTATTAGACAATATAACAAACAGCTTATTAGACAATATAACAAACAGCTTATTAGATAATCTAACAAAAAGCTTATTAGAAAACATAACTTAATTATTTCAACTTCAATTAGACATTCAAATCATTTAGTTATCTTAAATATTTTTTAAGTAACACTCGTTCAAAATCTGCATTCTTTTTCGGAGACCCTTTATAGGTGAAAAAGTAGCAAGATTTCTTTTTTTACTACTTTTGAGATATCTTTCAAATGAGAGATCCGATCCGTTTATTGGCCTGTATTCTGGAGTATGTGACCCAATAATTGTTTGAAAATGACTTTAGCAAGTTATTACAAAGCGTGAAAATTACATGTGAGCTGGGACTATGTGAGGTTCTATTGCACTCAGCTTGTTTTTTTTTTTTCTATATGGCCTCATTTTTTCAATTATCCCATGATAAGCCTCAATGCTGTTCAGGACACTTCATATATGAGAGATCTACTGGATAGGTGAAACTGGCCAAAAAGTAGAACTAATGCGTAGAGACGAGCACAAACTTTAAAAATTTGTTGACTTGACATTGAGCTACAATATTTAGTTGGTAAATTGTACAAAACCAGTATTGTGCCCTCATATTCTCACATTACACAAATATTTAAAACAATCACTACCCACATCAGTTAAGGACAATAACACATTTTTAATCTAATAAGTACTATCACTATTTTTGCATACGTAGGAATATGCAAGCAATTTTTTCGGTACTTACTTATTATATCGACCACACCCCTACATTTCTCCAAACACAAAAATTCAACGAAAACAAACATTACCAAACAAAAAACTGAACTCTTTATTGAAAAACAACACACAAAACTTGTTTTTATTCTTGATCACACTCCGCCACCCAAAAATGCAGCGATGTCAGCGCAGAGCGAGCAGAATGGATCCCA